>NC_073302.1:18536437-18600747 GCF_027595985.1 Sorex araneus | reverse complement strand
TGTAGTAGGAGAAATGACAATCAAATTCACAACGTATTTTTATGATAATGCATTTAGATGAGGGGCCAAATTAGACATATTTAGAAATAAGAAATCCAAAATTATTCTCTATTTGGGACCTGAAACATGAGAAAAATATTGGCACCAATTATTAAAACTAGAAAACTATGTACAGTCCATGGGCAGAGGGTTTACAGAGAAGAAAGAAATCCAAATGTGATTTTAGACTTATTGCATGAACAATGTCTGTTAGATATTTAGGTGAACATGGTATGTAGATCATTGAAGAGATTACTTTGAAAATAGATGGGGTCAAAGTGAGGGAAGAAAATGTAGGAGTCATCATCATTTACATTGTAGTAAAATGCCCATTATCAATTAGGCAATTGAGTGGTTCTATGGTGGAGAGAGGCCAGAAGCTGAGGCCCTACATAAATAGAAAGAAATCTGGAAAGAAAGGATGTTGAAAAAGAGATTTGAATTAAATAGGATGGAAAAGAGGGAGAGAAGCCACCTGGATGCTAACTGCAGAAGGCATTTCCAAGAGCCTGGACAAAAGTGTTACAGGACACTAGGCACTGATCAGACACCTAACCTGGTCACTGAGAGCATGTAAAGGGAAGCAAACACGAAGCGAGACCCTACTGTCAAAGCTCCTCTTTAACTTCTCTGAACCCTTTCCCAATTCATTTGTCCAAAGCACATTTATTCTGTGAAATGTCTATAATTATGCCTGGAGGAAAGAACAGAAGAGAAAGAAAGAAAAGAAAGAAAGAAAGAAAGAAAGAAAGAAAGAAAGAAAGAAAGAAGAGAAAGAAAGAAAGAAAGAAAGAAAGAAAGAAAGAAAGAAAGAAAGAAAGAAAGAAAGAAAGAAAGAAAGAAAGAAAGAAAGAAAGAGAGAGAAAGAAAGAGAGAGAGAGGAAGGAAGGAAGGAAGGAAGGAAGGAAGGAAGGAAGGAAGGAAGGAAGGAAAGGAAGGAAGGAAGGAAGGAAGGAAGGAAGGAAGGAAGGAAGAGGAGAAAGGAGAGAAAGAAAGAAAGAAAGAAAGAAAGAAAGAAAGAAAGAAGAAAGAAAGAAAGAAAGAAAGAAAGAAAGAAAGAAAAGAAGAAAGAAAGAAAGAAAGAAAGAAAGAGAGAAAGAAGAGAGAAAGAAAGAAAAAGAAAGAAAGAAAGAAAGAAAGAAAGAAAGAAAGAAAGAAAGAAAGAAAGAAAGAAAGAAAGAAGAAGAAAAGAAGAAAAGAAAGAAAGAAAGAAAGAAAGAGAGAAAGAGAGAAAGAGGAAGGAAGGAAGGAAGGAAGGAAGGAAGGAAAGGAAGGAAGGAAGGAAGGAAGGAAGGAAGGAAGGAAGGAGAGGGAGGGAGGAGGGAGGGAGGGAGGGAGGAAGGGAGGAAGGGAAGGAAGGAAGGAAGGAAGGAAGGAAGGAGGAAGGAAGGAAGGAAGGAAGGAAGGAAGGAAAGACTATGGTCTAAATATATGAATAAGGAGAAGATATCACCTTTAGATCCACCTCCACCCTCTTCCTTTCCTTCTTAACAGAGTTCTGTGAAAATTGTAAAGAAGGACAAGATGGCCTGCGTTCTTGCAAATGTGTGTGGCCTTTCTGTCTGATTTCGATAGGCAAGGCCTGGTTTTTTGGGTATGAGAAGACCTCACATATGAAAATTAAGCCACAAGCAAATTCCAAACCACAGCATTCAGAGGTTTTCTTGCACCAGCCAGGTCTGAACTTTGGCAGTGGTGCTCCAGAGGACGTTATGTGTAGCGTGGGCAAGACGTTGCCCAGCCTCATGCTACCCTCCCTTTCCCAGAATCCCAGGTTCCACTGTTACTTGTTACTTGAAGAGAAGTGTCAGGAAAGATTTTTCTTTTCCAGATCGTTGGCAAATGTTTGCTCAGATCTATTTTGGGGGCATTAGCTCAGTCCTGCTGTCTTTTCTTCCCAAAGAATTAGAAAAGTATTTCAGAAACACATATATTTTCCCCTCTTTTTATCCCTTAGTTGCCCCTGATTTTTTTCTTTTTTTGCTTGTTTCATTCTGTGTGTCCTTCTTTCTTCCCTGACTAACTGGGACTCCACATGAACGCCTGTCCTGACATGGACCTGTGTGCTCAGCACACAGCAGGCCTGCCTGACTGCAGTGTTGTCTCCTGGCTTTATCGGCTCCCTTTTGCATGAAAACTGGAGCAACTACAATGGATGTAAGAACTTCTTTCAACCACATCAGAGTCATGGACTTTTGCTTAATGTGAAGCTGTTGCTTACTGATAAAACACTACATATATATACAATAGGATCTCCATGGAACAATAACAGGATCAAGAATGGACAATTATTGCAAATATGAAGTGTAACATTCCCATGCTTTCTACTTTTCAAATGGTCTCATCGAATCCTTACAAATACCATTGAGTGGACAACATTTTCCCCATTTTATGTCAAAGGGAACTGATAACCATATTATTATATTAAAACACAAATATCTAACCAAGATTCACCAGCGGGTCTACCATCCTTTATTTGTGGCCCTAGGTTTGGTCTTTGGTTGACTCAGTGAGGAATGGATGCATAACAATAACTGTGTTCTAGGAAGAGGGACATTTAATTGGGGATAAAGTAAAGTTATTTAAGAACCTGAGTGAATGCAAGGCACAGCAGCTGTACCAGTTGTATCAGAATAAACTTCAAACATATTCATCCTATTATTTTATGTTGATTTTCTACCTAGAAGTCCTCTACCCTTTCCATTTTTCCACTGGAATCAAAACAAATTTGGCATGTAATCTTTATGTGAATACAAATTGTGTATTAGTAATTGTGCTTTTCCCCCTCACTTTCTTAATTTTGTTAAAAATATCCTAAAATATCAGTGACCTAGAATATTTGAATGGCCCTTCTGGCCATAGATAACTAAAGTCCTATAAGAGTGATCAGCATTTATTCCGAAGTCATTTTCCCCATCCTACCACTGTTCCACTTAGATACTTTAAATATCACATATACTGAAAGTGGTATAAAAATAATATATATATGACTCTTGCTATTTCTGCTCTTGCATTCAAAAATAAGGAGAAGTAGAGGAGGGAGCTTTTATTTCTTCCTATAAAATTATAACCTACTCCTGTTTTGAATCACCTTCCAAAAGCTACACATTTCGTCCTACAAAGTCATGTTTCAACTACAAAATATGGGGACATTGACATCTTGGTGAACTGCAGTAAATATTAGATTCTTTTGGCTGGCTTACTTCTCAATTCCCACCAGCAGCCTCGGTTCTGGGCCAACCCATATTTTAATCTACAGAATTTAACCATTGTTCCTGCCAGTGTCCCCAGTCAGTCTCATCAAAGAAAGCCAGAAACGGTCTTTTTCTACCTACCCCATCCCAAAAGGATAATTCCCTTGGTGAGCCCACAGAACCCTGGTCTTCTGTACATTCTCTCCTGGTTTCAGAAATAAGAAAAAATAAACCATGTGTGGTTGTGGAAGTGACCTTAAACACAAGTGCATGCACAAACTCACACATACACACACACCAAAAGTGGGGGGGGGAGGTGTCGGGAAATCAGATCTGTAGGTTTCTGGTAAATTGTTTACAGCAGAGACATTTATTAGACCTCACTGGACATGCAGCTGGAGAAGAGTGGACGTTCTGATCTTTCTTCTTTAAGAGATCGGCTAATCCTTCTTTAACGGCTGGTACAAGAATGTGTTTCTCTCGCATCAGTGTTGGTCTCTGAAGGGCAATCACATGTTCCCCCTGAATTATACCGGATATATCAAATTAATTCTATTAACCAGCTTATCCTCTAAATCTTTAACCAGGCCCTGATGCATATGCATTCACTGGTGTAAATGTCTTCAAGCAATTTCAGAGATTCTTCCTTGGAACTGTAGCTACATTGAAAGGTGAGCCAGTCTCTGACCTTACTGCATTCCACAATGTTAAATAATCGGTTAAATGGTTACAGCCCATTTCAAAATGGGGTACTGCATTCTCCTCTTACCCCCTCCCACTCTTTTGCAAGCTTGGAATTTGCCTTCAAACCAATTGCAGCACCCATGAACTGTAATGGTCAAAAGCAAAGGATGTGAGAGGCACAGTCTCCAGTGAAGACTGAACAAAAAGGAAATCCAAGAACACTGTTCTAAATCTCACCCTTGCCCTCGTGGTTCCCTGACCTCTATCCCTCTACCTGAAGAGCGTTGTTTTCTCTCTGTTCCCTAGGAAGCTTTTCCTTCTCTTTACTTTCTTTCCCTTTCTCTTTCTCTCATTAAAAAAAAAATTTGAGGTGATTTCTTAACTTTCCCTTTTTTGTTTTTCAAATTGAATAACCGTGAAATACACAGTTACAAAGGTGTTCAGGTCAGGTTTCAGTTATACAATGTTTCAACACCTATCCCTCCACCCGTGTACATTTCTCACCACCAATGTCCCGTTTCCCTCAAAGTCCCGTTTACCTCCTGCCACTCTCTCCCCAGCCTGTCTCTATTGCAGGCACTTTTCTTCTCTCTCTGTCTCTATCTCTGTCTCTCTTCCCTCCTCTGTCTCTCCTTTTGAGTATTATAGTTTGCAATATAGATACGGAGAGCTTATCATGTTTGTTCCTTTACCATTTTCAGCTTATGGTTCTTATTCAAAAGTGAACATTTCCTACTATCTTTGTCATAGTGATCCCCTCTCTATCCCTACTGCCTTGTCCCTCAGTATTTGGGACAGGCTTCCAACCATAAACCAAGTCTCCTAACCCTTGTTTCTATTGTCCTTTGGTATTAGTCACATATTATGGCTTTTTTTTATATACCTAGGAAGCTTTTTCAGCTCTCCCACCTTAGCTGGAATGAAGTGCCTTTGCTTTCTTACAGCATCTGGTACAGACCTTTATCAAAAATAATTGCACCAATGATAGTAGTGTCTAACATTAAATCTTTACCAGGTGCCAGACACTTTTGTCTTTGTGAGTATTAACTTAATCCTTGATACCACCCTTTGAAGCTAGCATTATTATCCCAGATTACTTACTGGAGATCCAAGGGACAGATACGTAGGGTATTTTGATCTGAGGACACCTAGTACTGGACCTAGGAAAATGGCCTTAACTCAATCAAACAATGATCACTATTGAATTCTAATTCTAGTTACGTTCAATGCAAGGTGGTTATATGCTTTATCTCACTGCATACTCTTATAGCTATGTGCAGTAGGAATTATACAGTAGTGTCATGTTATAGTATATAAAAGAAAAGTGTTTGGCTTGATCCAAATCCTTCATCAGCTTAAAATCAAGATTGATATTCAAGTGTTTCTGTTTCCAAAGCCCAGGCTCTATGCCACTGTGCCTTAATATACATTTGATCAGTACTTATTGTTTCAGGAGTTTTTGTGGTATTTACTCTATGTTTTATTATTCTGTTCTGACTCTCTACTCCAAACATGGACTGCTTTTTATCAATATTTTCTCTCTTCACCTAAACTGAATACATTTTGAAGCTTAACCCTGTATATTGACATCATCCGAAGAATGAGCTCTTCTAATGACAACAGCCCGCCTTCACCATTTGAGGGTTTTGTTCTTTTTCATGGACATGGGTTTGACCAAAGTTTTGTTCTTTTTCCTGGACATGCTATTCCATGGCAGAGCAAACCCTGCAGGTGGGAAGACCTCCATCAGCCAGTACAGAACCATGCTGGTGTCCACGGTATCTCCAAGCACCCATGAGTGGCTCACTTTAAGCCATGCAGCAAACTGTCTGGAGACTGTAAGGAACAGGAAATTTGTGAAGAGCATAAGTCACAGATCGTCCTATATTTGTCTCCTGCTTTTTTCGCTTTCTGCATATCTTAACTTTGGGTAAATTACTTACCTTGCTGAGCGCCAGTTGTTTGTATGAAAAGTAGGGAGTAGTACTTATCTAATACTATCCATGGTGATTAAAGTAGATAATATTCATAAAGTATCTGACGCAGAGTCAGACATTTAATAAGCTCTCAAGAAAAGGTAGCAATTATAATAATTATGCTAAGCAATCTACTCACTCCTGGACACTTACATCCTTGGAGAACTATGGAATATTTTTTTAGTAAAACAGCAAGAGACTATTTCAATAGTAACCTTATATTCAAAGAGGCTTTGCTCTGTGTATCATAATATAGTTACAACTGTGCTGACTAATTCATATAGATCAACACATTTAATCTTCACCACAACCTATGAGATCAATGCAATTCTTTCCCCATTTCATAGATGAGAAAACAAAGGCTTAGAGAGGCTAAGCAGCAATCTTAAGGCCATGCAGTTAGTGCCTATGGCTGCTACTTAAGCCCCTTAAGGACCATGATCCAGAAACATACAAAAGAATCTCCCAACTGACCAGCTCGCTTCAGAGATGCCACCAGACTTTAAGCAAGGCTGACTTCACCTGGGTACCTCAGACCGAGGCAGATGTCATCCCTCTACCTGCCCCCTAAAATCCCTGATGGCTGCCAACATCCAGAAACCAATGAGAAGTGCAAGTACATGGGTTCAGTGACAACAACTCCAGGCTTCAAGGGTTAGGGGATGGGCCGAACCTTCTCATCCCCCATTCCGTGGAACCCTGGAGGTCACGCCCACAAACTGCCTCTAGCTGTTACTTACTCTCCTTGCCAGCCATGATCCAGAGACACACAAAAGAATCTCCGAATGAGCAGCTCACTGCAGAGATTTCTCCAGACCCTAATTATCTAAAATTTTAGAATTCTAGGAGCATGCAGTTTCTCTCTCAGCCACGTGACATCTTATGTTATTCATAACAAGCAATTCAAAAGAGGGTATGGGCGAGATTGTCTGCCACAAAGGCAGGGGGAAATTTGGGATGGGGGGGTGGGATATTGAGAACCTTGGTGGTGGAAGATGTGCAATGGTGGAGGGTTGGATGATTGATCATTGTATGACTGAAACTTAAACAGGAAATCTTTGTAACTGTACCTCACGGTGATTAAAAAAGTAATGTTAAAAAATAATAATTTTTTTAAAGGCCATGCAGTTAGTAAGTAGCAGAAATGGGATTCCAGCTGAAGTAGTCTAACTATCAGACAAATCCCTTCACCAACCTGGTTTGTTAAAATGTGTTCCATGTAAAATTAGGTTAGGTCTCTTGTTTATAAAATGGGTGACAAAGAAGATAAAACACTTGGAAGGTCAAATATACCCAGCTGTAAGCAACATTGCAGACTTGGCTTGCCAACATGGAAATCTGTTTGCAAGCTTTTATGGGTAGTGCTGTTGGGTCTCTTCACTGGATGTCTTCTGTGTATTCTTTACAGATGATCTTCCTTGAACTTCTTGGTTCTGGGAAGCAGCTGGATAGTTTGCATAACTGACTTTCCACTTTTCTGGCACAGATGTCAAATGTTCTAAAATTTAACACAGATAAAACTTAGTGGCTATTGACTAGGCTCTTGACACAGCGTGCAGGTTTTTCTTCTATCGTATTTTACTACATTCCATAGTGGTGTTGGTGACTTTCTTAGCTTTCTTCGAAATCATGTTGATCATGTAATTAAATAGTCTTCCAATGTGTGTCAGAAGTCCAATTTGGAAAAAAAAAAAGTCCTTCTGCCTAGTTCTTACAGTTTCAATCGACAATTCTAAAAAGATGCCCTTCTCAGATTGTCAGCCATCACATTTTAAATGTATGCAGAGTTTGAAAGGATAGGTCAGAGCCCACATTACTGAAACACTGCCAGCATGCATATTCTCATATGTTTTTCCCACTTCCAGGAAAGCAGTATTCTGATTTGTAATTGTTCCATGTTCAAAAGGCAATCCAACTGGAACAAGAAACACACATTCCAAATATGACTTGTAGCTTCTAAAAGGCATTTATTTGTATTTGCTTTGCATGGCAAAATGGCTTGGTGAGGGAACAAAAGAGTTCATGAGGAAGTTGCAATTGTAAAGGTGGTAAATGTTCTCCCATTAATTGATAAGCAAATGAGTTACAAACTGAGGATATCTGAAGATTCTGGAGAGGTTTAGGATACGCTGCAATTAATCAATTCATAGAAGACTCACCATTTCAATTAAATCAGACATGGTATATTGTAAGAAAAGAAAAAGTAACTATAGTCTAAGATTAAGGAGATATGAATTGTAGCCCTGTAATTCCTGGTTACCTCAGCAAATCCTGTCCTATTTCTGGTACTCAACTTGACCATCTGTAAATTGCAAATTTCAGTCCTGAGATTCCTTCTACAAGAACATTTTCCTTATTCTGTGTAAAACTTTCATGAAAAAAGAATGCTCTTCATCTCTCAGATCACTTCTCAGGATACAAAGTCTGTAATATCAACGAGTGAGGAAGAAAGAAATGACTTTCAGCTCTGTTTTCAAGGAGAAGAACCTCACAGCTCATTGGCCCAAGGGGGCAGCCAATGTTTCCAGAAGTCTGGTGTTAACTGATCTCAAATCTGAACCCTTGTGAATTATAAGGCCAATTTTCCAATCAATTCAGGCTGAAATTCAGAATGCCTTTTAAGATTTAGGGGCTGGTGAGAGAACTGAGCTGCAGAATTTCCAGAGATAATTCTTATTGCCATGCTCTGTATCCAAAACAAGTCCCAGTAATAATAATGATAATAATAATAATAATAATAACAAAATCTCCCCCCAAAACTGGCAGCATTTGATAGTAAAAGTAAAAGTAATCCAATCTGGATATAAGGAATGCATTTAAGACCATTTATAAATCAGCAACAGGCAGTCAGGATTTAATCCTTGGTGTATTTTTAACATCTCATAAAAAGCTATTACACTTGGTATTTTACTTGTTCCTTAAAGAGGAAATATACTCTCCATAGCAATTCTCACCTGATAATAGATTATAGGGAGTGTGCTAAAATTAATTCCACCCAAATAGAAGTAGTTGGTTACCTTGCATTTGTTTTTATTGTCAGTGATTAAAAGTAGCATTTTTGATTCAGGATACACCTGGTCTAGTATGGGACAGTTCAACATTTAATAATCATCCTTACAGAGCTGGGGAGATAGCTTTCAAAGGGTTAGAGCACCTGTATGGCATACAATGCCCCATTTTTTACTTCTAGCACTATGTACTCCCCAGACACCATGAGATGTATCCCTGGTGATACCCAGTCTCACAAGTTCTAAGCACTGAACTTTTTAGCCTATAGAACTGGATCAGGTGTCACTATGAGCAGCCCCTGGCGACCCCTAGCACTGTTTGTGAAATAGTCCAGATAATAATCTCTAGAAATACCAATAGTGTAGGACCTATGGTAACTGCAACACTGATGATCACTTCACAAAGTCGTCTGATGTGTTGGAATTTCAGGGGACTTATAGTTCTCCTGCTTTAACAGAGAAGAAAACTGAGACAGTCTGAGACTCTGAGGAGCCCATAGCTGATAGTTTCAAGACATGACTTAAGGGCCAGAAAGAGCAATAATACAGGAGGCCACAAACTTGCCTTGAATGCAGCCAATCCTGGTTCTCTCTGGCCCATCATATGGGCCTCCAAGCACTGCTTAGGAGTGATCCTTAAGCACAAAGCCAGTCGTAAGGCCTGAGAACAGGCAGATGTGGCTCAAAAACCAAGAAATAAAGAAAATATTTAAAGTGAGTACTACTGCCTGATTCTGAAGCTACACATAATACTCTGCTGATTCTGGAAGTCTATGCTAGCACTGTAGGGAGACCCTTGGCATGTTTTCTGTAACCATGAAATTGACACTTGTACTATGCAAGGCATCTCCCATAAAGTTCACCTTTCACCCAGTCAGAGTGCAAAATTATTGGCCAATTGGCTGATGAAGACATTCGTTTATTATAAGAAGTTTTGCTTCATTTATAATAATTTAAAATATAGTACAGAAATAATACTTGGATAATTGCAAAGTACATGTTCATTGTTCAGGTTTTGAAAGTCCTGAATGTCACTAAGAAGAATGTCAAAGTTATCCTTCATCCTGCAAAGATGAGAAAACCATGACTAAGGTTTCTTTTGATGAGTTACATAATGGTTAGGTGCTCAAATTGTGGAGCCAGACAGGCTTAGGTTCAAATCCCAGTTCAAGCAATTATTAGCTGAATGGATTTGCATTAGATATGATTCATCTTTTTGTTTACTTTTAACTTTTTTTAAAAAAAAGTATGTTATTGGAAATGAGGATTGACTGGTATATAGCACAGGAACCAGAGACACATGCTTTGCATGTATATGACCCCAGTTCAGTTCCCAGTATGGATGGCCTCCCTTTTCCAGCACTTCAGGCTATCATCCCAGAGACCACAAGCACAACCAGGTGTAGTCAGAGTGGCTCCAGGCACCAGGGAGCCTTAGGAGCACTGCATAGCTGAGGCCAAACATTGAGCCATCCAGACCAGTCAGCTAAGTACAGCTTGGAATACCCACCAGAAATTCTGGCCACTGCTTGAAAGGCATGCACATGGACACCACACCACACACACACACACACACACACACACACGTACACACCTTATATCTCAAAGAACTGGACATTCAGAGATAGCTCAAAGGGCTGAAGTACCTGCTGTGTGTCCAGGAATACCAGGTCTGATCCGAGCACTGCATGATCCCCAAGCACTATAAGGATCAACTCCTGAGAAATAAGTTAGGAGTAACCTCCAAGCAAATGCTACTAGATGTGATCCAAAAAGCAAAACTGAGTATATAAAAAAAAACTAAAATAACCATGAACTGTCTCACTTGAAAAGTTGAAACAATAGCCATCATTTCTATAATGTTTGCACTGTGTCAAACACCGTTCTATAACTTCACTTAGGAAGTATTTTAATCTGCACAAAAAGTCATTTGAGACGTTGTTCCCATTTTAGTGATGTAGAAAATAAGACCGAAAAGTAAAGTAACTTCCAAAATCACCAAGCAAGAAAGTGTTAAAGCTAGAATTTGAACTCGTGAATTCTAACTCTACAGTCTATGTTCTCAACTGTTAATGACACGACTTCTGGTATTATTTAATATCATTATTGGTCCCTTTATAATTTTTATTTTGCAAAATTAGAAACATGCTGAACATATTGCTTTGTTATCTGCTTTTTTCATTTAACAATATGCCTTGAACATGTTTCCAAGTCATTAAATACTTTTAGGGAACACAATTTTTTTGATGTCTGATGGCATCCAATTGAATGTCTGAAATGTAATTAACGTAGCCAAATCTCTATTGTTGAGCATTTCAGATGTTTCTAATTTTTCACTGTAATAAACAATACTGAGATGAACATCATTGTACATGAATTCTCTGGTTATTTCCTTTGGATAAATTCCTAGAAATAGAATTGCACTGTCAAAAGGGTATGATGCGTTTTATGTGGATATTGGTGTTTTTTTGTTTGAGTTTTGAGAAATTTTGAATCTCTCTGTAACTTCACCACATCAGGCATACTGCTATGACAGGGGAACTATTAAAAGTCACAAAACTAGATTTAGGACACACACATGACACATAACCCAATATTTATTATATATAAAACCAGTGGTTCATCTGACCAGAATTCCTGCTAATTCATGGTTGGAAAATATAATAGCCACTTAACCCTATGCATGGGGGCAACCCTTCTTCAGAGTCAGAAGACAATCTGGTTCATAGACTGGTGAAGGAAATAGTGCTTTATTGAGCAATTACTATGTGTCAGCACCAAATTAGCTCCTGTAATGACCCAACATTGGGCAATGGAAAATGTATTGCACAGATAGGAGAATGAATGATAATGAGACTTTTCCAGTGTTGTAGAAATTGTTAGGAAGGCAGAGTAAGGACCAGGACTTATAGCCTTCATATTGCCTCTTCCAAAAGCAACCTCATCATTCCCCGAAGTTCAGTGATTCTTTATTAGAACTGTCACAATGGTCTTGGGTCCCAATTTTTACATCTAGACTTCAGTTTTGATCCCATGTATATTTTGTACCTAATTATTTTCTCTGGCTAGCTATCCTCTGTCTGACACTTGAGCTTAAAATAAAAGCTCATGTGGGGACTGGAACGATGGCACAGTGGGTAGGGCACTTACCTCACTTGCACGCAGCTGATCCAAGTTTGATCCCCAGCACCCCATATGGTCCCCGGAGCACCGAGCCAGGAATCATACCTGAGGACCACTGGCATGTAATGAGTATTTCCATATTATTGTTAATCTAAGAAAGTTAGATGTGTTGGGTGCCCATGTATTGTTGGGACTTCTCTAGTTAAAACAATGAGAGAACTTCACTCCATAAGCCCTTCATCCCAGCACACCAGAGCTGTAGATCATCCTAAATTTGTAACCACACAATGACTCCCAGGTCAGACATTCACACACATATTCCCTTAGGAAGAAACGAATACATTATTGTATTCACATTCATTCACTTCTTCATTGATGTCTAGTCACCAAACCAAACTCTCTCATACTCCAACTAGGATTCAGATACAGGAAAAGTGTACTTCCGTTCAACTCTTGGTGAACTATTTTCAGGGAGAAAACTCACTAGAAAGAATCATTTTACTGTGGAACAAATGCTGCAATTCAAATATAAAGCAGGCACCAAAGGAACACTAGGAGACCCTACCCTTTAGGAAGATGGCAAAAGGCTTATCAGAGAAGGGGATATCTGTGTTAATGCACAGCAGATTCTGTTGGACAGGTGCACTATGCAGAATGGAGTGCTTATGAAAAATACAAAAAAGACAGGATTGCCCAGGAAGAATAATCAAAAAAAATTCTCAGACTCAAAGACATTGGCTTTTCAATAACTTCAAGGATATGAGCCGTTCTGGTCACTCCACAGTAACAGCAGGATGCTAGTTAGAGGAAAAAAATTAGGTAATATTTGCTGAATAAACTAGTGCCCATTAGAGAAAAGGATGAAAGTGGGGGTAAGAACACAAACAGTATTTCATAATAGAACCTGTGCAGAAAACGATTTTTTAAAAGTTTGGGCCAAGTACTTTGGAACTGTACTTACGTCAACATCACCTGTCATTTGTTAATTTATTCTCTAATCTATCCACTAAACATAAATGTGTTGAACTGCCACTACATACCATTCAGTACAGACCATTCAGTCTTCTAGATGCTAGAACTTCAAAAATGATTCATTTAAAAAGCAAAGCTTTTGCTCTTTCTATGAGCTATGACAAGCACAAATTTGTAAACCAAGGAGTTTTTACATAGGGGGAAGAGCTGTATAAAAGTGTGGAAGAAAGTGACTGACAGGAAAATAATGACAAGGTGGTCAGAGAAAGCTCCTCTAGGAAATATCATTTGAGCCATAACTAGAAAATTGAGAAAGCCTAGAATGGTAAGATAGTCGCAGGGAAGCAGAAAGAAACCATCTCAATATGATAAAAAGTTGAAATCCAAACCCATGAAAATAGAAAATATGAAAATAAAGAGAGAGAACAGAGGGAAAATGGTGGCAAGATCAATAAGGACCATGTAAAATAGAGTCATATAAAATAAAAAGCTTTGAATTAACAAAGGAGTTGATGTAGTCCAAGCTAGGACTTTTTAGCTACAAATGGAAGATCTCATTTACCTTCCTGGATCACATTTTAATTCCTCCCTCTTTTTAACTTTCCAACTTGATGACTATAGAAAAAAATCATCTAAGAAACCATATGTCAAGCATGTAATGTTGAGGAAAACTGGCATAGTCCCTATATCTGTGATAACCTATGGCTCTAAATTTTGAGTATCTGATCTCAAATTATGCAGTTACCCATTTTCATAAGGATGTTATAATAATCAAGATTATAAGAGGCAAGCACTGAAGTCAATGTCTGGTATATAGGAAAAGTACTATAAATGAGGAGCACTTTTCTCTTTCATTATAAAACTATTCTTCACGAGACAAGCTGTTACTATTCTTAGCTAGTGCTATCTTTCTTCAGCTCAGTTAAACTTTTGAACAACAGATTCCTCCATTTTGAACAATGGTACATGCTCACATTGGTATTCTCATTAGTCCCTTAAACTTCCAAAGGCTAATAATTCATTCCAAATTCCCATTATAATAACTCAAATTCTTTGGGTTTTTTCCCAAAAAAAAATCTATCGCAGAGATAGAAAGATAGGCTGGCCAAATATCAGTATGTCATTTTGTATCCTTTTCTATTGATGATCCAAAACAATTTAAACACAGGTATATTCAGAGTAGAGGTTGAAGTTGAGGCAGATGCCAGATGGAGAGGTCGGGGT
This sequence comes from Sorex araneus, assembly GCF_027595985.1. Classification (NCBI taxonomy): domain Eukaryota; kingdom Metazoa; phylum Chordata; class Mammalia; order Eulipotyphla; family Soricidae; genus Sorex; species Sorex araneus. Next base: position 18,586,527 of record NC_073302.1, on the reverse strand, counting down.
ATTAATTTTTGTTTATGTAGCATCTACTTATTTTACTCACTGAAACCAGCATTATGCAGGGTCATGCCCTAACCACTAGCTCTCGAGAAAGGTTACTTATTACCAGCTTAGCGTGTGAACAGGAGCATGTCATTTCCGAAGAAAGCCATCTGAAAGCATTTCCTGCACCTACTTTCCCATGTTCAAGAATTCTCAGAAAAGTGAATGATTGTTGCTAGATTCCACAATTTCTTCTACCTGAGCAAACTACAAAGACTTTTGGAAGTTTCTCCAGCCATGCTGGCTCCCATATTTGGAAAGTTGGCATCATCAAACAACCACTTTTTAACCCCTACTACGTGTCAGATGTTATGTGCCTACAAGGGATTTACCAACAATGATATGAACTAGAAATCTTCCCTGAAGCTGGGTTTATGTTCCAGTAAGCATGATTTTCATTACCTGCAGGCTAAGAGAAACTTTAAGCAACACCCAAGAAGCACTGGACAGGCAGTCTCTTCCCGTTTCCTCTGGCTTAATAAGAAGTTCTCCTTTCCTGGATGCTTCTTGCCTTTACAGTCACTGCCCTCATACCTCTATTTGATTTTGTCCCAGAGAATTTCCCAGAAACAATTTGATGTAATATGAAGGAGACGCATATCAAATTCAGACTCTGAAATTCACTTGCCATTGGTGCCTCCATAGATCAAATTCCCCTCTCAACTATCATCTGAGCTATTGGTTGTGTAGGTAAAGCAACCGTCATTCCTGCTTTCCCCTCCGCTACTTTCAATGGAGGAAAATGCTGGCGCTAATCAGAGGAAGAAGAGGATATCTTAGTCAAGTTTTAACTTCTCAGACCAACAAAGAAAAAAACGTCCTACTTCACTCAGTGAATGCTGTTGGTTCAGAGTAAGGCACCTGGAGAGATAGCTCAGCATTAGAATGTTTGCCTTGCTAACACAAGACCCTTGGTTTGATCACCGGCACCACAAACAAAAACAAAACAGTGTTCATCATGAGATCAGCAGAGCTAATCCAGCACTCTGCATGCTATTCATCTGCTTCTAATTCCTGGTGGACCCCTAACAACACTTATTGGGGGCTGTCAGTGTCAGTCATCAATTCTCACATCCTTACGCCAATCCTGAGAAGTGTGGATGGGTATGTTCGTGTCACATGTGGGTAATGTCCTCGGGAAGGAAACTTGCTGGAGGGGATTCCTTCTAGCCATGAAGTCAGACTGAAAAACAAAGTTCAGGATCTTTCTGGCACAACACAAACCCTCCCCCTTCCAACCCCCATTTCAACCCAAGTGCTGTCTCACTTCTGGGCCTCTGAAGAAGGGGCTGCCTTGGGAGAAGGGTCTTTGCTACTTAATGCGGTGCCAGCGCACGTTTGCACTGCCGGCTCCCCTCACCACAGGGGGGAGAGGCTAGTTCTGTATGTGATATAGGGAAACCACAACAAGGCAATCCCTGGAACTATAAAATTAAATTAAATCAGGGGCTCTGGCTGGGGATTTAAACATCTTAGCCGCTCTGATTTCTCTAGAGAAACTCGGAGACCAAGCCAAGTCTCGTCATGCGCTCTCTCCCTGGTCATACTGTGTTTTTGCCCCAGGATTTCAATCTGGTTTAAGTTGGCCATTTGGAGAGGAGAGAATTTCCCAGGCTGAAAGAACGGGGAGCATTCTGGGATGGGGAAGTCTTTTGCTGGCCCGTCAGTCGCCTCTGCTAACCGTGCTGGGATAGCTGGGTTTCAGGGAGGCTCAACTGATAAAGAAGGAAACTGATTCCTGTTCCTGAGATGGTTAACTACCCAAGGCCACTCCACCAGACCCATCCCAGCTCTCAGGAATGCCCATGGGCAAAATGGAGAGTTATTGTCTCCTTTCCCAATTTAAAGACGAGAGACTGGGAGACTCACACAAAGCAATTTATCCAAGTTTCTAGCTGAGGTGGGGGTCATTTCTTATATTCTGGGTTGCACGACGCAGACACTTCTTTTACATCACGAGACCATACCCACATGAGAATGGGTATGGCTGTCTGGATCCCTGAAGATAAATTTTGGAAGAAAGAAGAATCCAACTTTTCCCAAAGGAGACATTAGTGTATGTTACCGAAAAGATTTTGTTATTTAAAAAGAAAGAATTTAACTTGTCCCAAAGGTGACGTTAGTTTGCAAAGTATATATTTTTTGAAGAGTGACAACATACATGGGCAAAAATGACAAGTTTTCATAATGGTGTTGGCACACATATCATTTGACAGGAGCACATAAACAATCAGAACAGAACTGTAGAGGGGGAGGAAAAAAAACAGAGTGATTATGCATATTTTAGCATTGATAAGAGATGATCTAATATAGTAATTAACACTAGAGATTTTTCAGAAGTCTTTCAAGAATCTGAATTCCACACCCTTCTTGCCTAATGTTGGCCAAATTAACTTGTATTTCTTTTTCTTTTTCCTTAAAGAGGAAATGATAATAATCTGATCTAATAGGGATGCAGTGAAGATTATATGAGTTACTACCTATAAAGGCCTGGAAGAATTTCTGACACTAATGATAATGCAGGGGCACTGGTATTATTTTTAACAGTTTTGTTGATACATAATTTATATACATTGCAGTCTACCCACTAAAATTATAATGAAATGATTTTAGTATATTTACAGAGTTGTCAAACCATCATTACAATCAATTTTAGAACATTTTCATCATCCTAAGGTGAAAACTTTTTGCCACGCAAAGATTTTTTTTAATTTGACATGGTACCAATTGTTTATTTTTGATTTTGTTGTCTTTGTCAATGAAGTCAAACCACTGAAGATATTTCTGAGGTCTGTATCCTAACTGTGTTATCTTTAGTGTATTTATGGACTATGGCCTACTTTCAAGATCTTTAGCCCTTTTTGAATTAACTTTTATGAGTGTTGTGAGATACAAAAAAAATTCCCATATTTTTTCATGTAGTTATGCAGTTTTTCCAAAAATATTTGAAGAGACTTTTATGACTCCAGTTCATATATCCAGCTCCTTGGTCATTGTCACAGACTACCCATCTCTATAAGTGTTTGTCTCTGGTCTCTTGATTCTGTTTCTATATGCTGAATGTTTTTAGGTAATAACACAGAGTTTTGGTTGCTACAGCTTAATCTACATCAAATAAAAATGGGTTTTCATGGCAAAGGAACTCAGGTTAAAATTAAAAACATCCAACTGAATGGGAAAATATGTACACACTACGCATTACATAAAAGCCTAATATCCAAGATATATAAAGCATTTTCAAGGGAAAACAACAAAATGAAACCAGAGATATAGTTTAGAGGTTTAGCACTTGCCAACTCCATTCAATCCTTAGCATTTCATAAAGTCCCCTAAGCTCTGCCAGGAGTGACTGCTGAACATAGCCAGTTATGGTCCTCAAATAAACAAAGAGCAAACCAAAACAAATAATCAATCAAAAGCAGAGAAAGAAGATAATCATACACTTCTTTGAAGAATTCCTACATATGTCCTGTAAGTATATGAAAATTTATTCCTCTTCACTTTTTATCAAGGAAACAAAGATATCACAGGGACAGCAAGATATCATCTAACTGCAACGAGAATGACATGTATCAAAAAGATGGGAAGCAATCAGTTGATGGAGGTGTGGTAACAAAGGAAACCTCATTTATTGTTGGTGGGGGTGTCATCTGGTCCAGCCTGTATGGAAAACAGTGTGGCAATTCATCAAAAACATAAGACTGGAGCTCCCATTTGACTCACCACTTCCACTTCGTGATATCTACCCCAAAACACAGAACCATTAATTAAAAACATACATGCATATTACATTAGATGATCAGTCCAATAGTCAGAATGTGAAAACAACCCAAATATCCACTCATTTGGGGAATTAACTTCCTCAGGAGCACTACAGTGTTCTTTGTTTATTTGCTTGTCTGTTTGGGAAGCACAGTTTGGGCCACACACTGTGATTCAGCTCAGCGCCATGTTTAGGGACACTCTGGCTGCATATGGTTCTTTGAGAACTCTCAAAAAACCATAAGCTGTTGAGATCAAACTAGGATTGGCTGTGTATAAGTTCCTTCACTTCTATATCTCTGGCCTGTTGTTGTTTTTTTAGACAGCTGCACATTTTGTTTTCCTAAGAGCAATACATGCAGGTTGTGATTTCTCCACATCATTGTTAACACTCTGATTTTTGATTGTCACTTATTTTAGCCATTTGTATGTGTATATGTGTGTGTTTGGGGGCGTGCAGAGCAAAGTGGTTGCTAATTGTGGTTTTATTTGCATTTCCCTATTTTTTTTTAACTTTTTTATTGAATCACTGTGAAATAGACCCTTACAAAGCTGTTCATGATTGGATTTTTAGTCATATAGTATTTCAACACCCATCCTTCCACCAGCATATATTTCTCAGTACCAGTGTCCTCTGATTCCCTCCCAGCACCCACACCTCCCTGCCCCCTGTCCCCTGCCTGCCTCTATGGGAAGGTGCTTCCCTGCACCTCTCTCCCCTCTTGGGCATTGTGGTTTGCAACATTGATACTGAAATATTATCAAGAATATCCCTTTACCTACTTTTAACTCAGTTCTTGTCCAGTGCGATCATTCCCAGCTATTATTGTCATACCAGTCTCTTCTCTATTTTACCTACTTTTAGCCCCACACTTACTTGTGGTTATATCCAACCATTGACCAGTCCTCCTAACCCTCTTTTTCTCTGGCCATGGATATGCAGTCATTCTATATCTGTCAATCTCCTTCTGACTCATTTCACTCAGCATGACACTTGCCACATCCATCCATCTACAGGCAAATTTCATGACTTCGTTTCTCCTAAAAGCTGCATACTATTCCATTGTATAGATGTGCCATAGTTTCTTTATCCACTCATCTGTTCTTGGGCACTCAGGTTGTTTCCAAACTCTGGCTATAATGAAGAGTGCCGCAATGAACATAAGAGTGCAGATGGTGTTCCTGCTGTGTGGTTTTGGGCCTCCAGGGTGTATTCCCAGAAGTGGTATTGCTGGGTCAAGTGGGAGCTCAAATTCTAGTTTTTTTGAGAAATGTCCATATTGTTTTCCAGTATTAAGGATTTTATTTTTATGTGTTTATTTGTTTCATGTAAATATTCCTTGAATAGATCTTTTTTCAGATCTCTTATCCTTTACAAATTCTAATTGTTCATCTTTGTATGTGCATATATACAGACATATAGGTGTGTGTGTTTGTGTTCTGTTATGTTTGTCGTACATATATGATAGACAAACCAGGATCAAACAAGAGTAAAACCACAGTTTACATAGATGTGACAGACACAGCATAATTCAGGGGATTTTATGAAATCATGATTAGATTTAAGGCCTTGCTCATGCTTAAGCATAATCTCTACTACTGGCGCTATCTCCCACCACTCAAATTGAAGTATCTATTGTTTTATTATTTAATTGTGTGAAATTTCATGTACTACAAATTATACATTTTCTTAATGGTGTCCTTAACCATATTAAAATCCAACGTATCCACTTTATTTCATAGTGCTTTTGGTGTCAAAGCAAAGAAAACTTGACATAACCCAAGGCAATGATACTTTAATCATATATTTTTAAGACATTTTAGTTTTATATCTACCATTCATAGCTACAATTAAATTTGAGTTAATGTTTTGTGTAGGCTCTGAGAGAGAAGAGCCTAAATTTATTCTTTTGCATATGGAGATCTACTATCTTCACATCATTTGTTATAGACCGTTCTTTCCCCATCACAGTCCTGGCAAGTCTATCAAAATTTCAAGTGTCCATAAACAAATAAAAGGTTTAGTGTTCTATACTTTGAATCCTTCTATTGGTTTTTTTAATTTTATTTATAAAATAACCTCATAAAATCTATAGTTTTTCAGTTCTAGTTTTGTTGTTATTGTTTTTGTTGTTATTGAATTACCATGAGAAAGACTGATTGGGTTTCAGTCATATAATTTCCAACACCCATCTGTCTACCAGTGTACATTTCCCACCACCAATATACCCAGTTTCCCTCCCGCTACCTTTCCCCCAGCCTGCCTCCATGGCAGGCACTTTCCCACTCTCTCTCTCTCTCTCTCTCTCTCTCTCTCTCTCTCTCTCTCTCTCTCTCTCTCTCTCTCTCTCTCTCTCTTTCTCTGGCTTTGTCTCTCTCTCGTCTTGTGCATTATTGTTTGCAATAAAGATACTAAGAGGTCATCATTTTTGTTCAGGCTCTTCAGTATTTTTATTGGGAAGGCACAGCTGGAGTAGATTTTAAAAATTAAAAAAAAAACCTGGGTGGTGTCTTTGGGATGTGGACATGACCGCTGGGGCTTCTGGAGGTACAGAGGAGTGAGGGGAGGTAGCCCATCCCAATCCCAAGAAAGCCTGTAGATTTCAGTCACAAAGCCTACATACCCAAATTTTCAGCAGATTATTATCTCAATAAGCTCTCTCCTGAGATTGAGGTGGAATCTGGCCAAGGGCATGGTGGCAATTTTGTGGGAGCAAGCAGCTGCTAGGGGGTCTGTTTAGATGGGCACCAGGTTGACTTGCCCTGCTCCTATCTACTTGTCTATTTAGCCTCTCACAGGTCCAAGATTAACTGTGGTGCTTGGCCTTTTTTTATACTTATTTATGGATCTCTGGAGCAAAGGCCGAAAAGTGAGCTTGCATGGCTTAGACGGAGATGGTTCATGGACATGGAAATTGAGTGTTGGAATCCGGCCAGAGGTACAGTGGTGAATTTGGAGTACCAAGAAGTCTGAAGGCACCATCAGGTTGTTGATGCACTGGCCGCACAGGTCCAGGTTGACAGTACCAAGAGCCCTGGACCCCAGCAGAGACCATGACTGGAGCCAGGGACATACTTGCAGTCTGGGCAATCTGGGCAGGCTGCAGAAATCAGTCCAGCAGGGCCTGAATGAGGAGCACACATCCCCATCTTGGGTCTCCAAACACCTGGATCTTGAGTTCATTAATCTTTCAGATTGCTTTTTGGGTTTCCATGTCATTAATTTCTGCTCTAAGTTTTGTTATTTCCTTCCTTCTGCCTGGTGTGTGCTCTTTTTGTTGGTATTTTTTTAAATATCTTGAGCTGTGAAGTCAAGTTCTCTATGTAGGCCCTTTCTTCCGTCTTGAGGAATGCTTGCAGAGCTATAAATTTTCCCCTTAACACAGCTTTAGCTATGTCCCATAGGTTCTGATAACTCATGTATTCATTCTCATTTATTTCAGGTATCTTTTGATTTCTCCCTTGATTTTCTTCCTGACCCACTGGCTGTTCAACATTGAGTTGTTTAAATTCCAGGTGTTTGATTTGGTTTTCTGCTTCTGCACATAATTAACTTCTATCTTCAGTGTACCATGGTCTGAAAAGATAGTTGATATGATTTCTATGTTCCTGATTCTATTGAGGTATGCTTTGTGACCCAACATGTGCTCTATTTTGGAAAATGTTCCATGTGTGCTGGAAAAAAATGTGTATTCTTTCTTTTTGGGATGCAAATCCCTGTATAGATCTATTAGCCCTCTCTCTTCTATCTCTTCCTTCAATGCCAGTGTTTCCTTGCTGAGTTTTAGTCTTGTTAATCTATCTAGCAGTGCTAGGGCAGTATAGAAGTCTCCTACTACTATTGTGTTACTAGCAATGTCCTTGTTAGAATCTACTAGCAGTTGTTTTAAGTATTTAGTTGGTCCCTCATTAGGTGCGTACACATTTAGGAGTGTGATTTCTTCCTGCTGTACATATCCCTTGATTAGTAAAAATGGGCCTTCTCTGTCCCTTATAATCTTTTTCAACTTGAAATCTATGTTGTCAGATACTAGTATAGCCACCCAGGCATTTTTGAGGGTGTTGTTTGCTTGCAGGATTGTTTTCCATCCTTTGATTTTGAGTCTGTGTTTGCTCTGACTGTTCAGATGTGTTTCTTGTAGGCAGCAGAATATTGGATTTAGTTTTTGAATCCATTTTGCCACTGTGTCTCTTAATTGGTGCATTTAGACCATTGATATTGAGGGAGATTATTGTCATGGGGTTTTGTGCCATAGTACTGTAGGGGTTTATTGTGCTTGTGGGGGTTTATTGTGCTTGTAGGGTATTTCCTTGTCTTACAAAAGCCCCTATAATCTTTCTTTTAAGTTTGGTTTTGAGTCTATGAAGTTCCTGAGCTGTTGTGTATCCATGAAATAGTGTGTTTTTCCTTTGAGTTTGAGTGAGAGTTTAGCCAGATAGAGTATTCTTGGTGAGGCATACATTTCATTGAGTATTTTTCATTATATCCACCCATTGTCTTTGGGCTTGGAGGGTTTCCTCGTATAGATCTGCTGTAAATCTAAGGGGTGTTCCTTTGTATATGATTTCTTTCTTTGACCTTGCTGCTTGCAGTATTGTGTCTCTATCTGTGTCATCTATCATTCTGACTATGATATGTCTTGGAGTGTTTTTACTAGGGTCTCTTTTAGCTGGCACTCTTCAGGCTCCTGAGATCTGGATGCCTACATTCTCCAGCTCTGGGAACTTTTCAGCAATGATGTTTTTAACTGTGGCTTTTTCACTGGGGTTGTCTCCCTGTCCTTCTGGTACTCCGATGATTCTAATGTTGTTCCTCTTGAAATCATCCCCTAGGTCTCTGATTCGCCTAAGAGATATTATGAGGTCTTTTCCCATTGCTTGCTGTTGCTTGTATGCTTCCTGCAACTTATCTTCAAGCCTGCTGATTCTGTCTTTGGCTGTAGCCATTCTTCTATTGAGGGCACCCACTGAGCTTTTAATTTCATCTGCAGAATCCTTTATTTGTGACCTTCTTTTTGTAGTTTTTTTTATTTCTGCTCTCAGTTCTTCTTGTATTTTCTTGGCTGTCTGTTCCATTGTTTCTTTCATGTCCTCCTTTAATTTACTGGATGTCCGTTGAAACATTTCTTTGAGTTCATTGAGCATTTTCAACATTTCATCTCTGAATTATTTATTGGAGAGATCATATTTGTGGGCGATGCTTATTGAGGCATCCAGGCCATTTTCCTCCTCTTCTCCTAGTGGTAGTGATTTTCACTGTTTCTTCATGTTTTTATAGTTGGTATGGTGGTGGGGCCTTTGAGATCACTATCAGTATTCCCCTCTAATTGCGAGAAAGGATTCTGGATGAGCTCAGTCTGTCGTGGTCACCTACCTATTCCCTCTTCTAGAGTATCACCTTCCTCTCAGGTTCCTCGGTGGCATATGTGAAGTCTCTAGTGAAGCTTCAGATGATGTGTTCCTTTATATTGGACTTGTAGAGCTTCTTGTGACACCAGTATTATGGTGCAATAGGGATAGATAGACTACTGGACTATTGGCCTAACGTGTTTGAGATGGCCAGGATATTCTCCACAGCATTAGGTGATGGAAATAAAGATGGGAATCCCGAGTACCAGGAAAGGGTAAAATAACTGCTGCACCATATGTGCCCTGCCTGTCCCAAAATAGGCCACGCCCACTTCTGCCCACTTCTGCAGAGGCCGCACCCACTACTGCGATGTGAGTGGGGTGCCAGGTTGGGGAGGGGGAGGCGAATGGCAGCCAGGTCCATTTTACTGACCTACCAGAGGGAGTAAACCAGGCACGGCATGGAGGGGAGGGTGGTGAAGGGCCCATGGCTAAATTTTAAGGGATCTGCAATGTCTACCTTCATATTCTTCACCCATGCTTCTAAGAGCCAGCACTGTGCTATGCAGAAACATAAGCGTTTATACAAGTCCTGGTGTAGGAGGAACATCACCTTTGACTGCTAGATGCAGATGACGTTCTAGTCAGCTGCCAATACCATGTGTCAACCTAATGATTGAGCCAATATCAAATGAAGCAGAAGGTAACTTAATCAAGCCTAGAATCATGATCAAATGAAACATTTGTTGTTTTAAGCCACTGCGTTTCAGAATAAGCTGTTATATAGCAATAGCTAGTAAGAGAAAAACAAATCATCAGTTATGGATGCAGTATTAGAATATTATTTCCTTACTATTTGTTATCAGTATTTGCTATTCTGTTTATGAATAATCCAGATTTTGTCTGTCTGCCTCCTCAGAAATGTCATTCCAAAAGATAGTCATATTCATCAATTATGCCTCTGTAATCCATCCAATATTTTAGTGGATGTCCAATATTTTTTCCACACTGTATTTGATATTGAGAATAGAGAAGTGAATGAGAAAATATAGTTTCTTGTCCTTGCTTGCCTATAGACTAAGGAGAGGGAACAGATATGGAAAAGTAATTTCAAGTTGACAAATTGGAAAGAACTAGGTAACAGGAGTGCTTCCAAGTGACATGCTAGACTAGGTTAGGTCTACCTCTCCTATTAGAAACTTCTTTTTCTTTGAGAAGTGGGAAAGTGGCTATATCTATTCCATTTACTTCTCCTACATGATAATAACTGGTGTCTTCTCCACCTACCTTGCCCATAGATAAAATGTAATGTTATTACATAATGTAACTGTTATGTAACAAATATTGAATCATACTCATGAATTCTGTTTACAGAACAAGCGAAGTATGACCTCTCTTTCTTCTAATGTCCTGGGCATTGGCTAAGCAGACTTATAAACCAGGGATCACTTAAGAGATGATGGCTAGAAAATTCTGAACATATCTTTACTCATATGTCTTGTATTTTAAGTTGGTTGCCATCCAGGATCTCAAGTGAGCTGTTGGGCACCATGCCTACACATGGTGTCTCCATGTGCTCTCTCCACAGGGGCTGCAGTTTGGGCTTCCTCACAGCATGGCAACTGGATGCCAAGACTAAATGTCTCAGAGGATGACTATGCAGAAGTTAGGAAATTTGCCTGCTATCATCAAGCCTCAGAAATGCCTTATATCATTTCTATTACAGTAATAAGTTCTCTCAAATTCAAAGGGAAGAGAACACAGGCCCACCAATTCCATCAGAAGATTGTTAAAGTTATACTATGAGAGGAATTTGTGTAATTATAGTGCTTACTGAGACTATTTTTGTTAAAAAAAAAAGGATCTACCTAAACATTTTTTAAAAACAAGGTTATTTTTATATATCCAAAACCCTTTTTTCAAAATTTAACATTTTTTCTCACAGATTTGGGAGATACGGCATCTCTACGTTCCAGTGACACCAAAGTATATTCCAAATCCATTAATTAATATAGCTTCTTAATACAGTGCCCAAAAGACCATGCCTCTATACTACAATGGTAGGGCAGGAGGTATGGATTCTAACTGAGCAGAATCCTGAATAGCTCCTGAAGAAGAGCCATCACCCAAATTAAAATGATCTATGAAGATATAGGCTGGAGCGATAGCACAGCGGGTGAGGCATTTGCCTTGCATGCCGCCGACCTGGGTTCTATTCCCCCACCCCTCTTGGAGAGCCAGGCAAGCTACTGAGAGTATCTCACCCACACAGCAGAGCCTGGTAAGCTAACCGTGGTGTATTCAATATGCCAAAAACAGTAACAAAAAGTCTCACAATGGATATGTTACTGGTGCCCCCTTGAGCAAATCAATGAGCGACAAGATGACAGTGACAGTGACAGTGATGAAGATAAAACTTTGGGGGAAAATGCAAACTTTATTAGATTAACTGGTCAAAAGGAATCACTGTAGATGTGAATTTCTCCATTTTTCCTTAATTATCTGCAGAGGAACCTGAGTCAGATTAGATGATTCTCTTCTATGTTCTTTTCTCATTCTGGGATTACTTATCTCTACGATGCAGTGATGAATGGAATGCACTGGGGTTGCCTACTTCTTTATTTGCTCTTCCTTACGCTGTAGCTCTCTGAGAGTAGGGATTAGCTCTTATAAATTTACTGTATCCTTATACCTGATGATCTCATTGCTTAGAATAAAGTAATGCTCAAAAAATTTTACTGAACAAACAAATTATACTTTAAATATCATTTGAAATCATAAATATGTGGCCTATCTCTCGCTAATTGCTAAGTTCCATTACCCATGAATTCCCTATATCACTACAAGGACTTCCCCCAATAGACGACTCAAGTCATATCAAAATTGTAATGAAAACAATGACTGATTCTAGGATGAGGGCAGGAAATATACAAGAGAAGCCTGGAACATTTTGTAGTGCCAAAAAGTTAGGAAGTGCTTAAAAAGCAAACAAACAAACAAACCCGACACTCATGAGAGCATGTCAAAGGGCATAGGAGCCAACTGAAGGAACTCCCAATGACTAAAACTAGAGCAATTTGAACAACAAAATAAATAGCGCAACACTGGATTATTACCCTAAGTGTAAAATAAATATCCCTGAGTCCATTCTGGTGCAAATAAAGGATTGAATAAATAAATAAATTAGGGCCAAGAGACAAGTCTCCTATGCAGGAGAATTTTGAATAATTTACATAGATTAATCTGCCCCTCAAGAGGTAGATATGACTCCCCCTGCATAAGTGTGGGCTGTAGGATCTCTGCTTTCCAACAAGTATCGTGTGAAAGAAGGTCAACAATGAACGATATTGAGAAATCTGACGTGGTAGTTCAGATAAGTGATCAAGTTTAACATGGATAGTGATGTCACATTGAGAGTATATACACAATACAATGAGAAGAAGATGACCTTCATTTTGTGATTCTTCTCCAAAATATATACAATTCCAATCTAATCATCCTGAGGGGGGTGGGGGGGATAACACAAACAAGGCCCAAAAGAGGGCCATTCTTCAAAATATGCGACAAGTACTCCTCAGAATTGTCCAAGAGGGATCTAAGGAGACATGAAAGCTAAATGCAAAGCAATGATCTAAACGGAGTCTTAGGACAGAAAAAAACCTACTAGAGAAAAAAGAAAATTTGAATCAAGTATGGACATTAATGACTAACTACATCAATATTAATTAATTAACTATAAAAAATTCACGAATCACAAAATCCCATTGATCGTCAATTTCTCGAGCAGGCTCAGTAACCTCGCCATTCGTCCTATCCCTGAGATTTTAGAAGCCTCTCTCCACTCGGCCTTCCCAATGATGCCGCATTGGAGGCTCTTTCAGGGTCAGGGGAATGAGATCCAGCTTGTTACTGGCTTTAGCATATGAATACACCATGGGAAGCTTGCAAGACTGTCCCAGGTGGGCAGGAAACTCTCAGTAGCTTACTAGTCTCTCCCAGAGGGAGAAGTAGGTCATAAGATATCTTCTGGGAGCTTGCTTTTAAGTCTCTGGATATTGGCCATTGATGGGATTACAGACACCTGGGTTCTTCTGCCGGTAAGGCTTGTCCGAACTTGTGGAGAGGGGCCTTGAGCATGGCTGTGGCTAGGTTCTGGTGGTCTTCGGCCACCGGGAGCTCTGCTTGGGGCGGGGAGGGCAGCTAGAGCCCATCCCCTCCGAGGGGCCCTGGGGAAGACAGCCAGGTGTGTGGGAAAGAGAATCTCTGCCTATAAAAAGTGAATGTAAGATATTCCTGACACAAAAAATAAGTTGAAATAAATTGAAGTTCTGTATTTTCTTCACCTTTTGTTATTAATTTAAAGCTAACCTAAAATTTGAAGTGTGTTTTAGGGGTCTGAAGAGATAGTACTATGGGTGGGGCATTTCCCTTGCAAGTGACTGATCTGGTTCATGCCACCATGCTATATGCTCCCCTAACCCCCACCCCTCACCCCCACCTCCCAGGAGTGATCCCTGAGCACAAAGCCAGAAGTAATCCCTGAGAACCACAGGATGTATGTGACTCAGAAACCAAAAAGACAAAATGTATTTTAGGGGCTGGAGAGAGGGCTCAAAATGTTGGAATATACGGGAGAAAATGTGGAACCCCAAAATTCACTCTCCAGCACTGTTTGATGAGCAACATCAAGAGTGACCCTGAGCATGAAGCCAGGTGTGGCCCCCCAAAAACCAAAACAATAGCAAGAGCAACATTTATTTATTTATATTCCAAAGAAACATAGAGTTTAAAGCATTGGACCTCCCAATTGAAACAGAACCAATATAAACAAGTAACAAAGCAAAGGAAAGGCCCCTTCATAAAGCGCTGACAGACTTGACTGTGATTCTCATCTTGTTCACTGAATGAATTGCAGCAGGGAAGCAAAAGAGGTGGGCATGAAATTGTCAGAAAACTTTTGCCTTAAGGTCTGGTGCAAAGTCTGTCTGAAGTCTGGAGTAAAAACAGTTTCAATCTATGTAAATATCAGGAAATTAAATTCCATATGTTGCATGCCAGATGCTTTCAGCTGCCACAGCTGTGCACAAACAGTGAGCAGACAGTTTAGATTGTCAAGCAGGAGAAGTGTCATTCTTTGCAAAGGAAAGGACTGTGACTGCCAGTTGTAGGTCAAGGGGTAATATGTGTGAACGAGTGACTTGATTCCAGTGATCAGACAAGTGAACTCACTGGACAATTGGGAATTCCATGTGAGGCTTCAAATTTGGAAGAAGTTATTAAGGGGGTCATAATCTTTGGAACCAGGGATTACCACTGAAACATGTTGTTTATTCTAGAAGCTATTAGAAATTCATATATATGATGAAGACAACAATTGGAGGGATTTTCCATTGTAATAAAACACAACTAATAATTGTAGTAACAATCTCATCAAATATAAAAGATAATAAAATATTCTTAATGTGAATGAAATTAACTCATATGGTATAGCTTTGAAGTTTTCAGCAAGTGTGCTAGCCTTCTCTAATGTTGATCCATTTGGTTTATATTCTTTTTGAACCAGAATATGGCTTACAATCTGGAAGTTTTCTAATACACACATATATATATATGTGTGTGTAGTATCTCATGAGCATTAGGATTAAACATAAGTGATGCAAAAACTATAGGCCTCACCATGTAAGCACTATTAAGCACTGGAAAATCTAAGGAAACAGGGGAAAGGTTTTCTAAAAAAGCTCTTTATTGATCCAACGAGCTTTACATTGGACTTTTCCACTAGATTTAAAAAAAAAAATTTATTGAATCACCATATGAAAAGTTACAAAGATTTCAGGCTTCAGTCTCTGTGATACAATGCTCAAACACCCATCTCTTTACCAGTACCCATGTTTCACCACCAAGAACCCCAGTATACCTCCCACCTAACCCCTCCACCTGTGTAGCTGATAATTTTCACCTTACTTTCTCTTTACTTTGATTACATCCAATATTTCAACATAAAACTCGCTATTATTATTTGGAATTTCCCCCCCAAAATCGAACCTGCTGAAAAGGCAGCATTTGATAATTTGTTTTCTCTTGCTGAGAATGAAGAGATATGACGGTTTGGGATTTCTGTATTTTAGTAGCTAAGTCCAGGGAAATTTCTGCCCAAAATTGCATCATTGCAAGCTCGTACCTCTATTTAGTGGGCCTTGTAAGATTGCGGTCGCCACGCTGCCCCGCTGGAAAGGAAAAGCTGAGAGAGAAAAACCTTTCCCCTCCTGGGGAAGCATGGGGTCATGGCTTAGTTAACAGTCTGGAGGCATTTCTGTAAGAAGCTGCTGGTGCCAAAGGTAGTTAGATGGCCTCTGGAATCATGGGCATTCAGGAACGGAGGGGCTGCACTTATACGGCCGCCGAGATCACATCTGGGCAGAGAGCGGCCTTCCACTAGATTTTTTTAAATACTTTTTTTTTCACCTGAAGAAAATAACAGAATGTATCTTGGTGTTTGAACCACTATATTTGAATGCCAGTTCTATATCTTGCTCACTCTGTAATGCTTGCAAAAATCACTTCTCTCTGGAATAGAACAGTGGGTTTGCCTTTCACGTGGCCAACACGGATTCGATTCCTCCGCCTCTCTCGGAGAGCCCGGCAAGTACCCAGAGTATCCTGCCCACACAAGCAGAGCCTGGCAAGCTACCCGTGATGTATTTGATATGCCCAAAACAGTAACAACAAGTCTTTCAATGGAGACATTACTGGTGCCCGCTCAAACAAGTCAGTGAACAATGGGACGACAGTGATACAGAGCTACTATCTAGAAAATAGGTGTCATGTCTTTCTCAGGTAGGGTGCACATAATTTAATTTGGGAACGTACTTAAGGATTTACCCCTGACATGATGCAAAGATGCCTCCGGACTCCGCTCCTGGCTGTCTCCTCTGGGGCAAGTTGGAGGTGGGTGGATGAGTTCCCCTCTCTGCCCCAGCAGAGGCCCGGCAGCCAAAACCCTCCAGAACTCAATCGCTGCCCTGCTCATGGCTGCTCTCCACAGGCTTGGATGAGTCTCACCCATGAGTGAATCCGCTATGTAACTATATTTTAAAATTTTAGAATTCCTGGAGCGTGCAATATCTCATATTCTACACCACTGATGTACCAAGAGCAGCACACCACATTTGGTGGGGTTTAAAGTAGAAGGCAACTGATTTCATGGAGGTGGAGGGGTGAATATATATATACACATATATATAAGCACACAAGGCTTAATCTTCAACGAACATGCTAATAATCTCTTATACAAGAGTTAATGACTCCATGGTGAAATAAAACAATCCTCACATACTTTCCTTTTCGGAAACTTTATTGGACCATTTTTAGCAGATTATTCATAACAAGCAATACAAAATTAATCACTTCGGTTCTGCTTTGGGGGCACAGTTTGGGATTTGGGGTGGAGACATTCTAAGTATGGTGGTGGAAAGGTGCAATGATGGTGGGATTGGTGTTCAAATATTAAGTGTAATGATTACTATGAACTTTATAAAAATAAATTTTAAAAAGAAGACCCCTATGTCATTTGTTGCAACAAGAGTGATACCCTGCATTTAATATGAAACATATCAGTTGGAAAAGGATGGAATGTCTCTCCAAATTTAGTCTTGGGTTTCTGAAATGCTTAAAATGCGTTACCAAAGTTAATGCCATTTGGGTAGCCCAGTAGGGTTCGATCGTTTTTGTAGTCAAAACACATTGGGTGAGGGGGCTGGAGCGATAGTTACAGCAGGTAGGGTATTTGCCTTGCACTTGGCTGACCCGGGTTTGATTCCCAGCATCCCATATGGTCCCCTGAACACCGCCAGGAGTGATTCCTGAGTGTAGAGCCAGGAGTCAGCCCTGAGCATCGTTGAGTGCGACCCAAAAAGCCAAAAAGAAAAAAAAA
This sequence comes from Sorex araneus, assembly GCF_027595985.1. Taxonomy (NCBI): domain Eukaryota; kingdom Metazoa; phylum Chordata; class Mammalia; order Eulipotyphla; family Soricidae; genus Sorex; species Sorex araneus. The sequence goes on along the minus strand of NC_073302.1, from coordinate 18,569,444 downwards.
GACACATTGGGTGAGCTGACTTTATTTCTGGATTTTGTCATTCATTTTAAGAAAGAGATTGACTATCTAAAATCCCAAAAATGATAGAATAAGATCCTAAAAGTTTTGAAAATTATATTACTAGTAATAGCTATTTAGGAAATATTCAATGTAAAAGAGAAATGATTCATGAGAGACTGACAGGACAAGAGCTACATAGAAAATTATGTAAGCCACTGAGTAACACTTTAAGGGCATGTTTAAATCAACCTAAAAAAATTATTTCCTTTCCCTCATGGTGATCTTGCTTGCTACTCTAGTGAGAGTATGACACTGATAGGGGATAATTTACACACCCCACATTCACATTCCTCTACTTCCTTACATCTATACCAAAATCTGTATTCCGACTGAGATGTTTTCAGATTTTGTAGTCAATACCAACATTTTTACCTATACTCTCTGTCTCCCCCTTCCTCTCCCTTCCCCTCTCTCCTTCTGTCTGTCCCCCCATACTCCTCAGGAAATTCAACTGTTTGAGCCTCACCATTTTCCCTTAAAGACTTTACCTTTAGAGCTTACAAAATTGTTATATTTCTCTTTGGTTAAAAGAAATTGAATTTTCTACTTTGTTCTCCCATCCCTCTTGAACCTATCTACTTTAGTCAAACATTTACTCACACCCCTCTACTAAACCACTTTTATCAAACTGTTCAATGATTGTTATGTAGTTAACTCCACTGGTCCATTCTCAGTCCTCAGTTTGCTAGATTTATCAGTAGCATTTGTTAGTGCTGATCTCTTTTTCCTCTTAAAAAACCCTTTGTTGTCTACCAGGAGATTTCATCTAATTTTCTTCCTTCCTCTTTGACAACTCGGTCTCCTTTGAAGATTCTTCTTTTCTTCCATTTCTAAAGATTGAGGACCAAGGACTCAAATCCCAGATAGTTTCTGTTTATCCATACTCCCTCACTGATTAAGCTGGTCCCATTTCAGACCTTGAAATGCCTTCACTAAGATAACTCTCAGATCTTACCTGTATCTTGAAGACAAAGTTCTTCAAAGTCATGTTTTTATTATTATTTTTATTATAGTTTAGTTAATCTGGTTACAATAATGTTGAACTTTATAGTATTCATGTATACCACTGCCATTAACAGTGCCCATGACTTGCACAATTGTCATTATGTCACCTCTTGATTAGTCTTCATTTTCCTCAACCCTCCTCCTCTCCACAGTGTGTTAATTGATGGTTATGGTTTGGTTTCATACAAGTATCTCAATTTACCACCATTAACATGCCCAAGCACCCCCTCACCACACACACACACACAGCCTAATGTCCTTATGCTACTTCCAGCTCACTTCCTCCAACTCCCTGTACACCAATCTGGTATTCTCAGATATGTAATACAGTTCCCTGGGTGTACTATTAACAAATATTTTATTTTATTTTATTTTTGTTTTAGGGCCATACCCATAGTGCTCAGAGGCCATTTCTGGCTTTGTACTCAGTAATCACTCCTGGCAAGCACAGGGGACCATAAGGGATACCAGGTATCAAACCTGAAGTTGGTTGCACACAAGATAAGCATGTTACCCATTGCACTATCTCTCCAACCCCAAATAATTATTGTTTTCTATAATCCTCAACACATCATACATCCTCTCACCTTTGGGTCTCTCTGTTTGTTGCCCCATCTACTTTGAAATATGTTCCTACAAAAAAAAGTTTTATGGCTTATTTCCTTCAAGTATTAACTATGGCATCTCAATTTGAATCTCTTAAGCCCTTTACTTCCCATACCTCCAAAAAGTCTTATCTTCTTTTCCTGTTTTGTTTAGTTCTCCTTAATCTCTTTGGACCTCAACATACTATGTGTCTTACTTGGGCTTTCCCCTAGAATATTAGTGCAAAGTGGGTATATCTCTATTGCTTGTGGATTCATCTTTAGCATCAATAACAAAACCTGAGTAACAGTAGATGTTCAATAAATATTTAATAGATTAATTAATGACTGGAATACTGGATAGATTAGTCAGACATTTCAAGGAGGTGGCAAATTTTCTGTGATCCAGTTTACATCTTTCAGAAATGCTGAAGATAAGGTATTTGCATAGACTATAGAGTTTCTACTTCATGATCGTACAAAGGAGTAACAACTGAAGATACTAGTAATTTGGATGTAACTATGTAGTCCTGTCCATCAAGAAGGATGACTTAATGTTTGTGCCTTAAGATAATCAATAAATCATAACATAAACATGACTCCATTTTATGAGTTGAAATGCTTATGTCCCTAAAGTTGCAAGTAATCTGTTTCATGTCACATGGCTAGTAAATGATAGCCCAGAAAGCTAATGGAAATAATTCTCTCCAATAAATCACACTAAACCCTGTCTTAAAGTCTGGATCTATGAAAATTTTACAGGAAATAATTAATTTATCTTAGCTCTTTCACATGTTGAAATTTAAGTTTAAGAAAATTCACCTTATACTGATTCTAAGTGTTACTCTTATTAAAGATGTGTATTATTACCTGTGCAAATTATTATTTTTAGTCTCGGGGGTACATCTGGCTCTTCTCAGTCTCCTTCTGTTTTGGAACTCAAGAATCACTCCTAGCAATGCTCTGGGGACCATATGTAGTGCTGGGGATCAAACCCAGACCTCCTGTGTGCAAAGTGTGTGATCCAGTCCTTTGAGCTCTCCCTCCAGTCTGAAATTTGTTTTCAAGAGTATTCTTTTATATTCTTTCTCCTAAGAGAAAAAAAACAGGTATCTAAAATAAGTGGCGCATTTGTAAAATATACTTTGTATGTAAGTACATAGAAGCAGGTAAACAACGTATTTGAAAACTTTCTGCCTCATCTGCCTTCAACTAAAAGACAAGAACTAGCCTCCATGTAGCTCTTTTACCAAAAATTATAGATTGGATCACAAGAGGTGAAGTTATGATACATCCAAGGTGATGGTGATTCAGCAACCACAAACAGAACCTTAAAAACTCCTGAATTTGGAGACCAGAACATTCACTTTCTTCTGCAGTGACAAGGGAGCAACCTGGGATTTGCTTCATAAAATCCTTGTGCTTTTGGACCTTGTGAAAAGTATATGGAGCTGCAGCTTGGGTACTTGAGCCTTCACAGGGACAGAAAGAATAATGCTCCTGTGATGTTTCACCTCCTCTCCTTAAGTATAAAATTTACTTTTTGGATGCCTTGAAAGGAAATAAAACCATATTTCAACTCCCCAAGGAACCTCAACCTGTTCATCCTCACAACTGGTCACATCTTGGGAGTTGCATCCTAAGTCTTTTGAGGATTCACCAGCCACCTGACCTCCACCCCTCTCTCCATTCCAGCTGGCAACATAGCTGCTCAAACTGGTCTTGCCCCCAGTGATACTAAATTTAAGAAAACTGTCTCAACCTACACATCCTTGCCGAGAGACTGAGTGACTACATCTTGTCTGCTCTTTCTTCTTTTACTATGTTTTCAACCCACATGGAAAAATTCTTTCAAAAAGGGAAACATGACGGGCTTCTGACATCATTAGGGACAGTGTGTGGGTCAGAGTGTAAAGGCTGTGATGCATTTGCTTACAGAAAATGTGGAGGAACATGGGGCGTGTATGTGAATCACTCAACACAAGGTGAAAATATCGGTGGAAAAATCCAGCCACCTGATGACTCTTAAATTTATTTAAATATAGTCTCTATGACCCATGTTTCCAGGGAATTTAAAACAGTGGTTTCCATTGACCACACAATCCAAATTCCAAAGAATCACATATTTAAGTGTTCTTTTATGGACTTGACACCAGAAAAGGATGGAGGGGGGACCAAAATAGTTCTGAGTGATATGTAAATAGCTTAGGCCTGCTTGTGTGTGTGTGTGTGTGTGTGTGTGTGTGTGTGTGTGTGCGCGTGCTTGCAGAAGCTTGTTGGCCTAAAGGAGAATACAAAATACTTAGGACCTGCCAAGGTATATGGTTTCTTTTACATTACTCTATCATGTTGGGAAATCTCTCGGTATCCCCTAGCATCCAAGACACAGAGAGCTTGAGGCTCAAGTTTGCCAACAAAAACTACCGTTTCCAGTCTGACTCCTATGGGGCCCAGCTCAACACCACTTGTCAAAGTAGCTTCCTGCACCCATTGCTCACCAAATGTCCTTTGTCTTTACAATGTGCTGGGTTCACAGTTTTAGAAGCCAACAGATTCTAGCTAGGGGCTTTCTGTTGATGCTAGTGGGGAAAGGGGCAGTATAACAAGAGCAGGTTTTCAAAATGATTCTGAACGTTCAGTCTGCAGGGTTCAGAAAACCTGGGATTCTTTTTGTGCAAACCTGGAATTTTAGAAACCCTCTCAGACCTCCAATTTTATCTCTATCTTGTTGAATGTCAGTGATCTGTTTTGACACATGTTTCCAATTTTCTTTCCCTTCTTTGATTAACATCCTAAAACTGTTTACCTTTTATATTTACCCCTTGTGAGCCATACTGAATTTATGGGGTTTTTCCTGGGCTCAACATTTTATATCCTATTTTCTTTCTTCAAAAATTTCATGCTGAGTTTTATGCCTGAGTTTTTAATAACAATTAAGATAGGGAAGGTGTAGTTGATCTCAAGGGGAAAATATGAGACTTTCCTGATTTATATAAATCTCCATACTATACCTTTCTTCTGTCAATTGAAATGCTTTTTAGAAATTTTATATTTGATTTATTTAAACTTGATTTACTATAACTAGATTATATGTAAAATTTCATTCATACATTCATTTATTCATTGAACCTGTTTTTTTTAATTTATTCTTTTATTGAATCACCATGTGGAAAGTTACAAAGCTTTCAGGTTTAAGTCCCAGTTATACAATGCTCGAACACCCATCCCTTCACCATGCACATATTCCACCACCAAGAATCATAGTATACCTCCCCCGCCCCCCACCTCCCCAGCCCCTCACCTCGCCTGTGTAACTGATAAATCTCACTTTGCTTTCACTTTTCTTTGATTACATTCAATATTTCCACAAAAAAACTCACTATTTTTATTTGGAGTTTCTCCCCCCCTAAAGTCGGACCTGCTGAAAAGGAAGCATTTGATAATTTGTTTTCCATTGCTGAGAATGAAGAAATATGAGGTCAAGCGGCCGCACTAGCAGCCGCATGTGAACCTCTGTTTGAGTTAAATTATTTTCTGTCCCTGATAACTCTCCACCTTGAACAACTTAAACTTGAAAACTCACTGCATTTAATAAATATAAATGTAAAGAAGCTGGCCAAAGAGAGAGTAGAGCAGGTAAGGAATTTGTCTTACATACACATGGCCTGATTCGATCCCCCAGAGCTGCATACTAGCCCCCAAGTCCTGCCAGGAGTGATCCCTGAGCTCAGAGTCAAGAGAAAGCTCTAAACACCTCCAGGTTTAGACATATATGTGTGTGTATACATATATATATTGGAAGCAAGATGGCACCGATGCCGCCCGAACCCCTCGTGCTCTCCCGAACCCGGCTCACCATCTCACTTTACACAATGTGCAGCTCAGCATGCCAGGCATGGAACTCTATGCGTGATTCCTGATGGACATCACTGGCTATTTTGCAAGATTTGACAGCATGACGTCGTTGGGGCATGGAGAAACTGTGGTGGTGGCCACAACGTTGCTGCCTGCTCTGGCTGGGCCAACTCACAGCGCTGTCAGACATAGAGCCATGGCAGCAGTGCACACAGTGGCTCATCCATCTGTGGGGTGCTGTCAGCCAACTACCGGGTGACCTGGAACTCGGCTTACATGTTGGACCTGGCACAGACCCTCGGCAATAGGGTCCTGCTCTGCCAGTTTCTCAACAACCTCCGGGTGCACTCCATCAACCTCAAGGAGATCAATCTGAGGCCACAGATGTCCCAGGTACTGCCCAGAGACGCAGGCAGGTGCATGTTTATCAGTGTGCAGATGGTCACAATATGCCAGTCGACCAAAAGCTTACATTCAGTAGACCTGGAACACCTGTAAAGGCGATTAGAAGCTGCCCCAAAAGCCTCCTTCCCTCTTGGAGAGCCCAGGAAGCTATCGAGAGTATCCCACCCACACGACAGAGCCTGGCAAGCTACCTGTGGCATACCCAATATGCCAAAAAGAGTAACAATGACAGTCCTCATTCCCCTGATCCTGAAAGAGCCTCCAATACACCATCGGGCTACACTAGCACGCAACAGGAACGAATGGAGACATTACTGGTGCCCACTTGACCAAATCGATGAGCAATGGGATGACAGTAATACGGTGATATATCTATACATATATAATATATATATGCATATGTGTACATATGCATATGTATAATATACATATGTGTATATATATTTGTTATATATTATTATAAATCATTTCCTCCTCAGAAATAATTCCTACTACAACTTCTCAACATGATTCTTGACTAGAGTCCTTGAATAGCGCATTTTAGTTCATCTTGATGACCAGAATAAGAATGAAGACCTAATCCATAAAATTTCTTAGAACAAATCAAGTAGTTGGTAACTCTCATGTAACCCTCAATGGGAACAGGTTTCTAAAATGTCATGGGATTGTTTCTTGGAATATTCATGTATTCACTCATATTACAAGAAAGTTTCAAATATATTGATTCAAATTTGTTTGTTTTCTGTTTTTTTATTTGTTTTGGGTCATGTATGTCTGTGCTTAGAACTTACTCTTGACTTTGCACTTAGGGATACTACTGGTGGGCTCAGGAAGACCATATGTGGTCCCAGAAACAGAACCTGAGTTGGCCGTGTGCAACACAAGTGCCCTACCCACTGTACTATTTCTTCAGCCCTCAATTTAAATTAAACTCAGTGAAGCCTGTGTGTTGTTTTAGTTCTCCACTCCCCACATTACTCTCTTTTGAGGATTATGATGATCAATGCAGAATTCAGTGTATCTATGTAAAATTTATTCTCTTTAATAAAGAACAATAAATAGTACATGAGTAAGGCATTTGCCTTGCACAAGATGGACCTCCATTCCACATGGTTCCCCGAAATCCTGAGTACAGAATCAGGAGTAACCCCTGAGCATTGCTGGGTGTGGCCGAAACCCAAATAATAATAATAAAATCATTTATTTTCCATGGGATTATAGAGATTAGTACAGAGGGTAAGCATCTGCCTTGCATCCAGCCAACTCACGTTCAATCTCTGGCACTTGTGTATGGTTCTCCAAGCACCCCCAGGAGTGATTCCTAGGCACAAAGTAAGGAATAAACTCTGAGCACCACCAGGTGTGGTGCCAAAACCAGAACAAATCTAATTCTTTGTCATCCACCCACATCTCTGCTATTAATTCTACGTGACAGGGCTGCATTTGAAAAGGAGGGCTATAAGGAATGTGAAAATTCTCAACATGGTAGCTGACACCAGGCAGCTGAACAATAAAGGGCAGTCCTTGGCCTCATGTGAGGTTCTCTTATTCATAAATTACCTGTTAGGACTTCATCCATGCATGGCATTTCTTCCTTCAGATGTGGCTACTAGCTATAAAGTTTGCCATCTTGCTTATTAAGTGTAACACCCCCCTCGAGATGCATAATCGAGTGATTTTGGCATGTGAAATAAAATACTGCAAATGTTATTGCTATGATTACTCAGCTGCCAGGATGTTTTATAACGGTGTTCAGTTGATGAGTTACATAGGAAGCTCTGGGGTAAATAAAATGAGTTTTTGCAAACTTGTAAATGGTTCATTTAACTGTATTCTTTAGGGAGAGAGACAAAAGCCCCCACCTTTCTCTCTCAGAAGAAAAAATGAATGTTGAAATGCTTTGCCAAGTTTTGCATTCAGCAACTCAGGAAGTGGGGTTTCTTTTTGTCTTTATATGTAACTAAAATGTATCTTTTTTTAGCCTGACTCATTCACAGAGGTCACTTGTATCACTTGTCATCCCGTTGATCTTCGATTTGCTCGAGCGGGTGCCAGTAATGTCTCCATTCGTCCCTGTCTCGTGTTAGTGTAGCCCAGTGGTATCTACTCACTGCAGGAACAGAAAGAACCTCAAACCATTTGTCTGGAGTTTTGACAAAAAAGTCTGACCATCTCGTAGGTGGGTGGCCACATGGTCTTTTGACTTCCCATGGAATCCAGTTGGTAACAGCTCTAGTCCAGTGGTCATCTCTAAATCGCATTACATGTCCGGCCCATCTGATTTTCGATGCTTTGTCAAACGAGACAGTGTCCCTCATTCTTGATTGTCGATGGAAGTTGGAACTCCGGATTGATTTTCTCACTTGAGTGAAACATGATACTCCAAGCATAGCTCTTTCATTTCCTCTTTGGGATACCCGAATAGTGTTCTAAATCTGTTTGTGTAGGGCCCAGGTCTCTGAGGCATATGTTAGTGCAGGAAGAACAGTGGAGTCAAAACGATGTGCCCAGAGCCAAAGGTTCTTCATCCTCTTAACAACTTCTTTGAAGCCCTTGAAGGCATTCCACACTGCTCTCTTCCTCCTGCACAGTTCTGGCACCAAGTCATTCCTCATATTGAGTTCTCGACCCAGGTACATAGAGCTGCTGCATTCAGAGATGATCATTGCGTTGAGAGCAAATGGAATGTCAGGGAGTAGCTTGTTTTTCATGAACATTGTTTTGCTGAGATTCAGCTGCAGTCCGACCTTTCCACACTCATGATCAAAGTCGGCCAGCTTTTGTGCTGCTTGGCTAATGTTTGGTGTTATTAGAATGATGTCATCAGCGAAGCGGAGGTGGCGGAGGTAGAGTAGTTGCCAACCATATATCATCACTTACATTCCTTCCCATTCCAGTTGTTGCATGTTCTCGAGGGTGGCAGTGAAGAGTTTCGGTGAAATGGTATCACCCAACTGAACCCCTCTCTTTATGTCAATGATCACTTTTTTGTAAGAATGGTGAGATCCTGGTGGTGAATCCATAATACAGCTCATGGAGGATCTTGATGTAGAGTTTGAACGCCCCATTTGGCTAGGGCTTCAATGACCACTTAAGTCTCAACAGAATCAAAGGCCTTCTTTAAATCAATGAATGTTAGACAGAGCAGCATCTTGAACTCTTGTGAAACTTCGATGAGTTTGGTAATGGTCGATCGTACTGAATCCTTTTTGGAACCCAGCTTGCTCGCATGGTTGTCCTTCGTCTAGGTTTTCTGCCTATTCTATTTGAGTGAACAACTTGAAGATGAGGGATAACAGGCAGATCGGGTGATAGTTGCTGATGTCATGGACGTCTCCCTTCTTGTACAACAGAATGGTCCTGCTGGTCTTCCATTGGGACAGAAACTTGCTTTCGAACAGGTAGTGTGTAAAGAGCCAAGCCAGTGTATCGACAAGTACTGGTGGCAGATTCTTAAGGTGTTCGGGTCTGACTTGTCTGGACCAGGTGCTGTATGTGTCTTCACAGACGAAATGGCGTGTCGTATTTCAGAAGGGAGGACATTGGTAATGACATATCATTCCTGCGGAATTTGGTATGTGGGCAGATGGATATGACTATCGAAAAGATCAGAGTGGAAGTCACAAATAATCCTCTCCATTGCCCTTCTGGAAGATGTGATAGATCCATCAGGACGTCAGAGGGCAGTCATCTTGGTCTTGCAGTTGGTGAAGGACAGGCAAGCATTGCGAATACTTTTCCCAGCTTCTGCTGCATCGGCCAACACTGCTCCTCTTCTCTCTTTGAGGTCTTCCTTTATTGAATCTCTGCACAGCTTTGTGAGCTCAGATGTTAGCTTGTGATTGCCTGAGGCTCCTCCCAAACCATGTTGGCAAATAACTTGAAGGTTTCCGAAGACAGGCATCTGTTTGTGACTTTCCCACTCTCAGCATTCTTTGCACAGTCATGAAGGTGCTGAACCAGTTGATCGTATTCCTTGTCGATGTTGTCAACGATGGCATCTTTCCACTTTGCCGCAATAGTGCCAAAGAGCTCCCAGTTGGTGGCTTTCTGTGAGTTCTCTTCTGAAACTCAAACTGTGCAGACCTTTCTCCCCAATTTGTGAAGTAGAATTTTGCACAAAGGAGATCGTGGTCCGATTCCGTTTGGAATTTTGGGACAACAGCGACATCGGACAGGCAAAACCTTTGATTGAATGTGATGTGGTCAATTTTGTTGTGGAACTGTCCACCAGGAGACTCTTGTGTCCAACATTTAGATTTGGTTTTCTGGAACTGTGAGTTACCATGGATGGTCTTGGTCAACGTGATGAACTCAGACAGTCTCTCACCCTGTTTGTTCCATTCTAGGCCTTTGGTCCCAATGTGGAGTTCTTCAGGAGACCTTTTCGGTCCTATCTTGGCATTAAAATCACCGACAATGATCTTGTAAAAGGCGTGGTCTTCTTTATAGAACTTCTCCAGCTCCATGTAGAACTTCTCAATTTCTTCTTCATCATAGTTGGATGTTGGTGCATAGAAGACTAAGATAGAAACTGCAGGCAGTGAGCCACATCTATTCAAGCGTAATCATTCAATTTGGGTTGTTGTTAGGCATTTGAAGAAATCAATGCTCATGGCCAAGTTTGTGTTGACAAGGACACCGATGCCACCAAAGCCTCTGTTGTCGCATGTTCTGAGGAACAGTTCTTCTCCAGTGTTGGAAATGGCATGATGTGATCAATGTCTTCTCGTTTTGGTCAAACCAATGATGTCATACTTGATCAGGTCCTTGATGGATGCTTCTGATGCCAGCCTACATGCGTTGACAGTACAGACAGTCATTTTAGTCCTTCTTTGTTTTGGCAGTCTAGTTCGTCCCTGAGATTTTATCAGCCTCTCCTTGCTCATCCTTCTTAATGCTGCCATATTGGGGGCTCTGTCAGTGTCAGGCAAATGAGGACCATTGTTGTTACTGTTTTTGGCATATTGAATATGCCACAGGTAGACTGCCAGGCTCTGCTGGCGTGGTACTCTTGGTAGCTTGCTGGGCTCTCCAAGAGAGGTGGAGGCTTTTGGGGTGGCCTCCAATCTCCCTTACAGGTGTTTCTATGGTTTACACCATATTTGTACCCCATCAAATATGGTGCAGAAATTATGGAAAATGGGTATTAAGTGTCTTATGGTGTGTCTGGAAAGCGGCCTGGAGCATGGCAGTGGCTGGGTAGTGGAGGTATTGGAGGTCCTCCAGGTATTTATCTGGCACTGGTAGGGTGGGGCATCTGGGTTTGATCATTCACAGAGATAAGATAAGAATAGTGAAGTATGTTTACTGTTTGCAAATATTTCCTCTACTCAAATGTTAGTTTTGTAAAAAGAACTTCGCTCAAAGTAGTTGCTGGAGATATTGGATAAAATAATTCTTATGAAACAAGCTAATATTCTTGTACCAAGCAAATATGATAATGAGCCAGTCCTCATCTGGGGACTGTGATTTTTAGGGCTACATCTAGCTGTGCTCAGGGGCTTTTGCTGACTCTGCTCAAGGGTCATTGCTGATTGAGCTTGCGGGACTATATACAGTGCACATCCCCTATGCAAACTTTCTGGCCATAAAGCATCCTTCACTTAAAGAATGTTTTATATGAGGTATGTTGCGGGGAGTGGGTTATAAATGGAGGAAAGACAGGTGTACAATTTATATGTTTTTATGTGCAAAAGAAATTAAAAAAGCAAAATAAAAATTTCAATGAATCTTATTGCTAATTGAAGAAATAGAAAACAGCCACCTGATATGATGAAGGAAGCTGATATAAAAGAAAACCTAAAAATAAAATTTTGGCTGATGAAAGTTATTCATATAATGTGCCCCCTTGTTTGTCTGGAGATGATGGAATTTGGATGGTTTTGGTTTTACTTCTGTTCCTCTGATAAGACTAAGTTTATAAAGTTTATGTATTTAAAAAATTTTTTCTCTAACATTGATTAGAAAAAGATCTTCCACCGGGTGAACAATGTTCTTTTTTTTTTTAGTTATAAAAATTTTTTTTTTTGCTTTTTGGGTCACACCCAGCAATGCACAGGGGTCACTCCTGGCTCTGCATTCAGGAATTACCCCTGGTGGTGCTCAGGGGACCATATGGGATGCTGGGATTTGAACCTGGGTTGGCCGCGTGCAAGGCAAACGCCCTACCCGCTGTGCTATTGCCCCAGCCCCTAAAAAACGTTTTTGAAACAGGGAAAATCCCACAGCATTTGCTCCAAAAACTTTTACTGGCTTTTATCTTGCTTACCTACTTTATCTAGACAAATTTCACCTCAAACACTTCTGGGTTTTTTGTTTCTTTTTTATTTTTCTTTTTGGGTCACACTCAGCGATGCACAGGGGTTATTCCTGGCTCTGCACTCAGGAATTACTCCTGGTGGTGCTCAGGGGACCATATGGAATGCTGGAATTCGAACCTGGGTCGGCCGCATGCAAGGCAAACGCCCTACCTAGCTCAATAGAGATCCAGGAAATTAAGGAAGACATGAAAGAAACAATGGAATGGACAGCCGAGAAAATACAGGAAGAACTGAGAGCTGAAATAAAAAGGCTACAAAATGAAGTGTCACAAATTAAGGATTCTGTATATGAAATTAAAAACTCAGTGGGTGTCCTCAATGGTAGAATGGCCACAGCCAAAGACAGAATCAATGAGCTTGAAGATGAGCTGCAGGAAGCTTACGGGCAACGACAAACAATGGGAAAAGACCTTATAATAGCTCTTAGGCTAACCTAGGGGATGATTTCAAGAGGAACAACATTAGAATCATCAGAGTACCAGAGGACAGGGAGAAAACCCCAATGAAAAAGCTACAGTTAAAAATATCATTGCTGAAAAGTTCCCAGAGCTGGAGAATGCAGATATCCAGATCCAAGGAGCTCGAAGAGTGCCAGCTAAAAGAAACTCTAGTAAAAAGACATAGCATAGTCAGAATGATGGATGCCACAGATAGAGACACAATACTGAAAGCAGCTAGGTCAAAGAAGGAAATCACATACAAGGAGCACCCCTTAGATTTATAGCAGACCTTTCAGAGGAAACCCTCCAAGCCCAAAGACAATGGGTCGGGGTGGGGGTGGGGGGCAGGGTATAGTGAAAAAACTCAATGAAATGAACACCTCACCAAGAATACTTTATCTGGCTAAACTCTCACTCAGAGTTGAAGGAATAATACACTATTTCATGAATAAACAACAGCTCAGGAACTTCATAGACTCAAAACCAAACTTAAAAGAAAGACTAATGGGGCTACTTTAAGACAAGAAATAGAAATCCTACAAGCACAACAAACATAAAGATGGCACAGAACCCATGACAATAATCTCCCTCAATGTCAATGGTCTAAATGCACTAATTAAGAGACACAGAGTGGCAAAATGGATTCGGAAACTAAACCCCACATTCTGCTGCCTACAAGAAACACATCTGAATAGTCAGAACAAACACAGACTCAAAGTCAAAGGATGGAAAACAATCCTGCAAGCAAACAACTCCCTCAAAAAAGCTGGGGTGACCATACTAATATCCGACAACATAGATTTCAGGTTGAAAAAGATTAGAAGGGACAGTGAAGGCCAATTTTCACTAGTCAAGGGATATATACAATAGGAAGAAATCACACTCCTAAATGTGTACGTACCTAGTGAGGGACCAGCTGAATACTTAAAACAACTGCTAACATATTTTAATCAGGACATTGCCAATAACACATTAGTAGTTGGAGACTACTGCAATGTGAGTGGAGTGACAGGTGGGGGGCAGAAACTTGGGAAAGAGAGAAAACCAGGCACAGTACTGCTGGGTGGCTTAGGGGAGGATGGGATGGTGCTCTGGGAGGTGGGGCGGCTCAGGGTCTGAGGAGACGCCTGAGACAAGGGCACGGGGGAAGTGGGGCTCAGGGTTCAATTATTGATCTGGGAAAGGAAGAAAACCGGAAGCAGCGCTGGAGGGTAGCTCAGGAGCGGATGGGATGTTGCTTGACTCTGCCTTTTTAGATGATTTTCAGTGGGGGGAGATATTTTGATAAAAACTATAAGACAATATTTTCTTTTAGTTTTTATTTGCATTTTTCTGGTGGGTAGTGAAGTTGAGCATTTTTTCATATACCTATTGTTCATTTGTTTGTTTTCTTTAAGGAAATTGTCTAATCCAGAGTTTCCCAAACTTCTTTGGCCTACTTCACCCCTTTCAGAAAGAACGTTACTCAGACTTCAAAACCCACCTAGAGGTGCTGGAGCAATAGCACAGTGGGCAGGGCATTTGACTTGCATGCGGCCAACCCAGGATTCAATTCCCAGCATCCCATATGGTCCCCTGAGCACCACCAGGAGTGCAGAGCCAGGAGTAACCCCTGTGCATTGCTAGGTGTGACCCTCCCCACCCCCCAAAAAATAGCCCACCTAGATATCAATCTTCTTTATCCAAGCAAACAGAAAAATCCCCAATTGTGCCTATAGCTTCTACTCTCATTCCCATGGAGGCTATATCATTTCTAATTTAGAGAAATTTTGATCATTCAAATCAAATACTTTGTTTTAAGTTGCATTGTTTTTTTCATTTCGCAATTGAGTTGTTAGAATTTGTTAAATATTTTAAATATTAAGCCCTCATCAGATATATCATTTGCAAGTATTTCTTCTCTCCCATAGGTGACCTTTTCACTTGATTGTTTCCTTACTATACAGTAGCTTTTTGCTTTGACCCTGTCTCACTTGCTATTTTTTGTTACTTATGCCTTGATATCATCTCGAAGAGGTCATTGCCAGCACCGATGCTGTAAAGATTTTTAATCAGTATTTTTTTCTTTTACTTTTTCTTAATTAACATAAAGCTTTTCTACAATTTATGCTATACCTCATGCTAAGTGTATTTTTATTGTAGTTATCTGTGGATGCAGAGAGGGGTACTAAAGAAAAATTAGTTTGGAAGAAACACAATTTCCTTCTATGGACTGTTTCAAATCATTATTTTTAATCTCTCAAAACTTCTGATTAGGGGGCTGGAGCAATAGCACCGCAGGTAGGGCGTTTGCCTTGCACGCGACCCACCCGGGTTCGATTCCCAGCTTCCCATATGGTGCCCTGAGCATCGCCAGGGGTGGTTCCTGAGTGCAGAGCCAGGAGTAACCCCTGTGCATCGCCGGCCGGGTGTGACCAAAAAAGCAAAAAAAAAGAAAAACAAACAACTTCTGATTAAAAAATTTTAGGAGCCAGAGTGATAGTAGAGCTGGTAGGGCACTTGCCCTGCACATGGCTGACAGGGTTCAATCCCTGGCATCACATATGATCTCCAAGCTTGCCAGGAGTGATCTCTGAGTGCAGTGCCAGGAATAAGCCCTGAGCACCCTGAGTGTTGCCCCGGAACAAAACACAACATTTCAAAACAGGGCTGGCTATGACCACGGTTGCTCCTAAGGACAGACCCAGGGACGCCAGCCCCTGAGCTTCAAGGTGTCACCAAGAAGCCCAGTAACTCCTTTTCCCCATTTCATTTTCAAAACACCTAAGCAGACACTTTTTTAATGTATATTGTTTGACTTCCAAGATGAATTTACGGTCTTTGATGCCTGCGTGGAAAATGTTTGGGTTTTTCTTTTTTCTCTCTTTCCAATTTTTTGTCAGCTAATGTTATTTTTTGGACCTGAGTGATAGCACAGTGGGTAGGGCCTTTGCCTGGTCGACCTGGGTTCAATTCCTCTGTCCCTCTCGGAGAGCCTGGCAAGCTATCAAGAATATCCTGCCCTCAGAACAAAGCCTGGCAAGCTCCCCGTGGCATATTCGATATGCCAAAAACAGTAACAAGTCTCACAATGGAGATGTTACTGGTACCTGCTCGAGCAAATTGATGAACAACAGGATGACAGTGCTACAGTACTACTTTTTCTTAAATATTTACAGATTTGATCGCCATATCAGATGTGTCATTGATGGCTTAATAATTTAACCTATTTGCCTCTTTGGCACAACTAGAAATGGTAGTTGCAGCAAGATTCATACTTCTTGGGTTTATTGATGAGCTACTACTCATCAGTAAAGTGTTGCATAAGCTGTGGAATTTTAATGTGGCAATGAGATGAGATAGTTCACTAGTACAAAACAAAATTATTTGCTTTGCTGAAAGAAACTGCTTTTCTTGAGGATGCTATAAACTGTTGATGATGATATTTCATTCATGATTCTGTTTTCTATGGCAAATTAAATTTGTTCCCAGTTTGTCCCAGTCTCAAGAAGCTCTCTCCTTGAGCCATGCCCTCTTCCTTCTTCCATTTTTATTGACACATTTGGTGTTGATGCTGCTTGGTTCTTCTTTGGTTGTGTCTGTTTCTCTGCATTGTAAGAGATGGCTCTGCCACAGGAGCAGTGATATTGGCTGTCATATTCAGTGATCTATTCTGCCTTCCCCAAAAGCCCTGGTCACAGAGTAGATAACTCCTGTATGATTATGGAATTGATGAGATAATCGCATGCATGAATAAATAGACTTGAATAATCCAGGCACTAAGAAAATCTAAAAAAATGACTTTTGGGGGGCTTTTTGGGTCAAACACAGTGATGCTCAGGGGTTACTCCTGGCTCTACATTCAGTAATTACTCCTGGTAGTGCTCAGGGGACCATATGGGATGCCAGGGATCAAACCCGGGTCAGCTACATGTAAGGCAAACACCATATCAACTATGCTATCACTCAGGCCCCAGACATTCTTATTTTTATTTTTTAGAAGACTCAGTTTGGGTAACTTGTCCAAGCAGTTAGGAAGCAATACCACTTATTCTGAATTCCATTTCCATTTTCAACAGGGTATGCTGGTAGAAACTGATATAATAAAGTAGCACATCCACTTTGATACATCTACACAATGAAATACTATTCAGCTGTTAGGAAAGATGAAGTTATGAAATTTGCTTATAAGTGAATGGTCAAGGAGAGTATCATGCTAAGTGAACTGAGTCAGAAAGAGAGGGACAGACATAGAATGACTGCACTCATTTGTGGAATATAAAATAACATAATACGAGACTGACACCCAAGGACCAGGAATATTGCTCCAAAGTTAGAAGCCTGTCTCATGAACTGGGGGAGAAGGCAGCTGGAATAGAGAAGGAATCACTAAGTCAATGATGGTTGGAAGAACCGTTCGAGATGGGAGATGTGTGCTGAAAGTAGATAAAGGATCAAATGTGATAGCCTCTTAGTATCTATATTGCAAACCATAATGCCCAAAAGTAGAGAGAGAGTATGGGCAGAAATTGTCTGCCATAGAGGCAAGGGGAGGGTAGGGAAAGGGGAGTTATTTCTGGGGAATTACTGGGGAAATTGGTGGTGGAAAATATGCACTAGTGAATGGATGGGTGTTCAATCATTGTATGACTGAAACTCAAACATGAAATTTTTGTAACTGTGTCTCATGGTGATATAATTAAAAAAAGAAAGAAAGAAAGAAAAATAAAAAAATTTCTTTGTAAATATGAAAATATAAATTTAAAAAATTAAGTAACAGACCCCAATTGGCTTCAACAATAGAAATTCATTTTTTTCTGTCTTTCTGAAGGTCAGAGTCAAGATGAAGAGGTGAACACGCTCTGGTTTGGGGGTTTTTATTTTTTATGAAGAAGTCATCTTCTTATGTATCCAGATGTTCTTTTCTCTATAAATGTCTGTAGTTAGGTTTTCTCTTCTTGTAAGGATACCTGTAATAAAGGATTTAGAACCATCCTGATTACATAATTTTACCTTAATGATCTCTTCAAAAGCCCTATCTTCAAATTCAATCATATTTGGAAATTCTGGGAGATAGTGCTTTAATGTATGAAAGAAGAAATGGGGGTGGGAAGGGAAAATTATGCAACTCATTTCTTCACTGGTGGTGGTTTAAAGTACCAAACCAGTATGCATGTAACCCTACCATTAACAATATTGTAAATGATAATGTCTACTTGTTTTTAAAAATTATAAATACCAGTTCATTCCCAGTTTCTCACTGATATACCTTACATGCCAAACACCCTGTTATTTTAAAAGACTTTTTAGCATTATTATCATGGTTAACACGCCCACTATTAGAATATCTGAAGTTTACTGGGAAATCTCTCTCTCTTGTTTATTTTGTATTTTGTTCTTTGGGGTCTACACACAGGGGCGCATGCAATTATAGGGATCTGACCTGGGCCATACATGTGCAAAGAGTGTATTTGGTCCCTTTGATCTATTTCCAGGTCCATAGGACTAACTCCTCTTGACAATGAAGATAATGCTTTCTTTCATTTAAAGCCCTTTGAGCACATTACATGTTGTCATTCCCTAGTGAAGGGTCCAAGAGAATTAATACAACAGTCAAACACATATTCTCAAGTATTTGTCCAAAAAAGGAAACAAGTAGAAAGTTGCAACAGGTTATTCACTGCTATAAAAGAAAAAAATAACATGGCATAATGCTGGAGCTCTGAGAGCAGCTAATAGATTTATGATGGGGTGATTGTTCATAGAAGGAATAATTTCTTTTTGTTATTAAGTTATTTTTAATTGAATCACAGTGATATATATATAGTTACAAGGTTGTTCATGATAAGGTTTCAGTCACACAATGTTCCAACACCCATCCCTTCACCACAATACATTTTCCACCACCAATGTCTCTCTCTCACTCTTTCTCTCTCTCTTTCTCTCTCTCGGGCATTACGGCTTGCAATATAGATATTGAAATGTTATCATGTATATCCTGAAGGAATAATTTCTAAAGACATTTGAAAGGCAAGAATTAGGTAGGCAAGTAAGGATAGAAAGAGATGAAAAGATTGAACTAAAGAGTAACCCTCAAATATTTTTCATTTGGAACCTTAAATTTGACCTCATTCGATAAAGAGTCTATGCAGATATAATTAAGGTAAGTATCTCAAGAGGTGACTATCCTCAATCATGGTGGTTTCTAAGTACTGTCAATGTCCTTGTAAGAGATGGGAAAGGGAAAAGCACAGACAAGAGAGAGTATCCTTACAAGAAGAGGCCATGTAAAGTCAAAGGCAATGATAATGGAGTCATCTTTCTATAAGGCAAGGAATGCCAAGAATCCCAGTAGTCTCCAAAAGCTGTGAGTCATGGAAAGGATGTTCCCCTATTTTCCAGAAGCATTCAACACTACAATATCTTGGTGTCAGACTTCTGGCCTCAGAAACTACAAAAGAAACTTCTAGGCTTTTTCTTACATCATTTAATGCTAATTTGTCATATAAGTCCTAGAAAATTTATATGATGAATATTCCATCTGGGAATAGTGCTGCAAAATTATGATGGCAAGAATCTTGGTAGAGAACCACAAGTAGTTCAGACTGACTACTCAGAGTTTGATAAGTGAGCCCCATAAGTGAAACAGGGGCCAGATCTTGATGGGGAGTCACTTGTAATTCGCCACATTCACACTCTGGAGTCTGAATTTATTTTGCAATAAAAGAGATGACTGAAGTCAAGAGTTTTAAAGTATTTAAAATAACATGGGAGTGCACTACAAAGTCAGGCAAGTAAAATTAATTCAATCTTATTTATTTAATTGAATCATCATGAATTACAGAGTTATAATCATTCATGATGGAGTTTCAGGCCTACAATGTTCTAGTACCAATCCCTTCACTTATATCCACCAATATCCCTGGTTTCCAATTAATTCTTCTTTTTTAACCTTTAGACACTGTCACTATCACTGTCATCCCATTGCTCATCAATTTGCTTGAGCGGGCACCAGTAATGTCTCCATCATGAAACTTGCTATTACTGTTTTTGGCATATCGAATATGCCACGGGTAGCTTGCCAGGCTCTGCTGTGCAGGCGAGATACTCTCAGTAGCTCGCCGGACTCTCTGAGAAGGGAGGAGGAATCGAACCCCAGGTCAGCCGCGTGCAAGGCGAATGCCCTACTGCTGAGCTATCGCTCCAGTCCAACCTCTAGACAGACAGTAGCAAAAATTCCAAATAAGACAAAATACAAATTGGTACTAAAAAATAGAGCTGGAGTGATAGTACAGTAGGTAGGGCGTTTGCCTTGCTTGAGGTTCACAGGGTTCAATTCTTCCATCCCTCTCGAAGAGGCTGGCAAGCTACTGAGCATCCCGCCCACATGACATAACTGGAAAGCTACCTGTAGCACATATGATAAGCCAAAAACAGTAACAAAAAAATCTCACAATGGAGACGTTACTGGTGCTCACTCAAGCAAATCAATGAACAACGGTATGACAGCGTTACAGTGCAGTGCTACTAAGAAAATACAGCAGAATCAGAGACCCCTCGCATCTAGTTTTCTCTGTCCTATTTCTACTTCTGCTCTTATCTCCATTAATTCAGGGACTGTAATACAAGAAAATGGATGATGGAAGTCTCCATGAATTGACCCTGCTGGGATCAGGGCTTAGTGTTTGATTTTCATTTTTACAATGACTCCTGGGAGTCATCTTTCTCTTATTTGGTGGTGGTCCTCTGATAAATTCTCAAGGCTTTCAGAAGAATAAGTCGGTCACCAGCCTGTGTTGAAAGGTCTCAGAGGACAACACGGAAAACAGCAAAGAAGAGATTGACTATTGCAATAGGATGGCCAAAGCATGGCACCTAAGAGCAACTGAATTGGGGTCAAAAGAATCTAAAAGTTTCTAGTCAAGGTTACTACCAAACATGGAAACCCCCTGAGCAAAAACATAGATGTTTGAAGCAGCATGGTGAATTCCATGTACTTTCAAGTTGATGCTAATGACAAGATAGAATCAATGGCACAAAGTAGGGGGTCCTGAAAGGTGACAGACTTCTCATGGTTCCACTGGCCTTCATAGACTTTCCAACAACTTCCAAGATCTGATTCAGTTTTGAGATCACTGTGAGGAATCTTCTAAGTACACTGCCCTATTTAGTCACCCCCATCCATTATTTTTCTTTCTGTCTGTCTTTGTTCCTGTTGCACTCACAACTATAGGTACTCCTTACTCAATTCTGACTCAATTCAGTCCTAGAGTCAAAAAAACTAACTTGAAGTATCTTCTGCAAGAGGAGGAAGTGGTATAACCTAGAAGTTAGACAGAAAGAAGAGAGTTCAAGTGGCAGAGCACCTGTCTAGCATATGTGTGGCCCTAATTTCCATTCCTAGTACCCAGATGGACTTTATTTTTTGTGTGGTTTTTAATTGTTATTGAATTTAAATATTTTATCATTATTTACATATTTATTTGTTTATTTTTATTTTATTCTTTAATTAGTGAATCACCATGAGGGTACAGATACAGATTCACACATTTTAGAACTTGTTTTTCCCTCATACAATGTTCAAAAACAGATCCCTCCACCAGTGCCCATTCTCCACCACCAATAAACCCAGTATCCCTTCCCCCCCAATCCCATCTCCCTCCCACCCCACCCTGCCTCTGTGATCTTTTTGATCTCTCTCTCTCTCTCTCTCTCTCCAATTGGGTGTTGTGGTTTGCAATAGGGGTACTGAGTGGCCATTGTGTTTGGTCTCTAGTCTACTTTCAGCACGCATCTCCCTTCCTGAGCAGGATCTCCAACCACATTTTACTTGGTGTTCCCTTCTCTATATGAGCTGCCTTTTTCCCCAGCAAGTGAGACCAGCTTCCAAGCCATGGAGCCAACCTACTGGTACTTATTTCTACTATTCTTGGATATTAGTCTCCTATTCTTTTATTTTATATTCCACAGATGAGTGCGATCTTCCTATGTTTGTCTCTCTCATTCTGGCTCATTTCACTTAGCATGATACTTTCCATGTTGATCCACTTATATGCAAAGTTCATGACTTCATTTTTTCTAACAGCTGCATAGTATTCCATTGTATAGATGTACCAGAGTTTCTTTAACCAGTCACCCAGATGGACTTTAAACACCACTTAGATGAGCCACCTATATAACTTTTTAAAAATTCAACTGAAAAAAATCTTAGCTTCTTCATAAAGTCACTAGCAACAGTCAATCTCAATTGCCCCCAAGAAAAAAAAATACTGTATAAAGTATTATCTGTGGAGTAAGTAGCATTGGAAAGGGGTTGGGGGATATTAGAGATGGGTGATGGTAGTATAACGATTGATGGTGGTTCAAAAAGAGAGAGAAAGACAGGGTGGACATGAATTCTAGGACAACTATTGGGAGCTGGGAAACCACATACATTTATGTTGCTGCACTGTTTCTTCCTGCTCTGCCACAACCATCTCCACTCTTCCCCCCGTGTTCTAATGCAGTCTGTGTCTGCAAACCACAGACTGCACACCCAAGGTACAACCTGGACATGGACCTTGAGATAAGGTCTAAATAAGATGACTAATCTGGAATGCTAAGACAACCGTGACCTTGAGAGATACAGAGGGGTTGTGGGAAACCAAGTTACATTTCAATACCTGGGGTCCCACACAGATGATAGCCAAAAAAATAAAAAAAGAAAAAAGAAACCTAGAGAATCATAATCACTGGACTTGAAAAGATGATGTGGGGTCCACAAAGAGAATTCAGAGAAGGCAATCACAAAGGGAAGCCAAGAGTAGCAGGAGTCCATTCCTTGAAGAGAGCAGGACAAGTGGGCAGGACGAACCACTTTAGAGGTAGAACCAGCTAACAAGCAACATTAGAGAATCCTAGGAACGCCACTATGGGACCAGGTGACCTCTAGTCTACTATCTCAAGGCAGAGCACTCTAGACGTGAGAAAGGGGCCCGGGCTGCAGGAGAAATACCTGGTAGACAGAAGAATTGTCCCATCATGGATGGTTTCCCTCAGTGGTACTGTTACCTACAGGGCAGATGATAAAAGTCAGGGCTGCTTTCCCAAGGTCAGACTGACCTGACAGGAGTTCACGCCAGGCTTTTGGAGTCAGGTAGAAGGGTGTAGATATTTTTAAGCTCCCAGACTCAGTGTCACCAAAAGAACCAAACAGCTGAGTCTTTCTTCCAGTTTCCAGAGGACACACGTCAGTGTGCAGGTTTGGGTGAGGACTCTGTTCCCTTGGCCTTCAGCCCAGGCTCCTCCCAAGCACTGCCAGAGGTGGGAGGTGGGGTGCGTGGGAGGGCACAGCTCATTGTGGCAAACCTCAGCTCCCTGGCATGTCTGGCTCCGGTAACCACCAAAGGTTAAAATAATTTTAATAAAGTCTTAATGAACAACCCAAAGCCTCAGAGTTATTCCTAGGTCAATGGAGTTCAAGACGAAATTCTGGGATCGGTTCCCTTTATGAGAGGCATTTACCATCAGGGTTCACGTCAAACCCTCACCCACGAAACATTTACTGAGCACTAAAAATGAATCTTTAGAGGGAGGATAGCAGTGTCCTCAATGTGCCAGGAACTCAGTTAAGCACTTTAAAGACCTCCTTCAAATAACGCTAAAGGGAATTGTTATCATTCCTATTTTACAGATGAGCAAACTGAGTCTGAGGGATGTTACCCAGTTCTCCACACTGACCTAGATTCTACAAGACTGTGGCTGGGGGAAAACCCATGTCTGTCCAGCACCAGACCCAGATGTTTTTATGTGGAGTCATCAGGCCCCAGGTTAATTAAGGGGATTCGAGAATAAGAAAATCATCTCTCTATTCTCAAAATGCTCAAAGGCTCATAGGATAGAAAAGTAAACAATATTTTTTTTTATACAGCAGCAAAAGAAAAAAAGAATACCCTAAGGCCAGCTCTGGGAATCTGTAAGATACTGAGGAGAAGCAATTAACACAGCGGGGGTCAGAAGGGGCCAGCTTCCTGGCATGGGTGATTCTGCAGGGCTTTGGAAGAGTGAGTAAGAGGCAGTCATTTGAACTGCAGAGTGATGAAGACCTAAGGATTGGAGCACTGGGTATGTTTCGGGAACCTCCAAGAGCTGCAGTCAACTTTGAACTGACGAGCAGTCTCAGCGAGGCCAGTGAAGAGTTTATTTGGGGATTGCTCCCAGCTGAATATTCAGAAGCTTGTCTGGCAGCACCTTGGACTGGGGATTGGCAGAGGCAAACCCAGGGCTGGGCTCGCCGTAGAAGCCCGTGGCCCGCGCCGGCGCTGTCTCCTTTGGCATCCACGGGTGCTTTGCCTGTGTGAGCGTCACACTCATGGCCAAAGCTGGGTTCACAACCCACCTGTTTTCCATCTGCTCATTTGCACCTTAGAAAATCCGAGTTTCCCGTGGGTCCTAGAAAAATCATCCAGCGTGGCAACTGAAGGTGGGGGAAAGTTTTTTCTCTTTTCTTTCTTTTCTCATTTCTTTCATTTTTCTTTTTCTTCTTTTTTCTTTTTTTTTTATTTGTGGTCGCAGCTGATTAAAACCACATTGGACAGAGTGTAAGAAGGAAAATGCCCCCATATTTGAAGGCAACTTGTCAGAAGGGGCGTGAGCGATTAGGTGCCTTCGCCTGGACTCCAATCTTCTGTGTGCCTCCAAAAATGGCTGGAATTCTCCTAGTGCTGGGACTCTAAGGGAAGATCAAGGGGAGTCACCAGGAGTCTCATCTGAAGCCCCTCTCACCTTGGATGAGACAGTCACGAGCCCCCAATCCTCTTGTGAGCTTGATTTTTTTTCTCCTGCAGTGCCTGTGAGAGCCGTAAAGTTTCACATCCTACTTTCCTGCATGGCAGAGCCTGGCAAGCTACCCGTGGAGTATTTGATATGCCAAAAACAGTAACAATAAGTCTCACAATGGAGACGTTACTGGTGCCTGCTCAAGCAGCTCCATGAACAAAGGGATGACAGTGCTATTTTACCGCCAACAGGGAAAGAAACCAAGTCTATCACTCTGGAGAGAAAAAAAAAGGCGGCTGATGTGCTGGATTTATGAGAATAGCAAAGTGTAAGGAACTAGGACGTGCATAGCTGGACGAAGACTTAAGGAAAATAGCTTAAGAATGTGCTTTGGAACAATGTCAGGGAAAATAGTACAGTAATTGGTTGGAGACAGAATTCAAAGGGAAACAGGAAGAGGGCTGTAAACAGGTACTACCTGTCTGCAGATGAGAGATTTATGTGCATTGATTCTCTTATTCCTTGGAGTAATATTCACCCCCATCTCAGAAGAGTTAAATCATCAGTCCCTCAGAGAGCATAACTAACCAAATGGTGCCAGTAAGTTTGAACTCTGGTCTGTTAAGACTCCCGACCTCTTATTCTTAAACTTACCACCTAAGTAGAGAAACTGTTTCTTTGTGGTCGGCTAATCATATGTAGAACCAATAATTTGAGGTCTGATTTTAATATGTGAATCTATTCTGATGCTGGTACCAGAATTTTAATCCTTACTTTAGAGTTGGACCAGATAAAATAGAAACATTACTGAGGTGCTCACTTGAAATCATCCATTCCAAAGACTCTTTATCCACAAACAATGAAAATTAACCTATAAATGATCAGCCTTATTTTCTAGAAGAGGAAATGAGTGATAGAGATGTGAGTTGTTGGAGTGGGGGGGGGGAGGTGAGTCAT
Source organism: Sorex araneus (assembly GCF_027595985.1). Lineage (NCBI taxonomy): Eukaryota > Metazoa > Chordata > Mammalia > Eulipotyphla > Soricidae > Sorex > Sorex araneus. The sequence continues at coordinate 18,544,079 of NC_073302.1, read as the reverse complement.
ATTGATTGATCTGAATTTCAATGGCTCTCTATTTTTAAGCTGGTTGATCTTGATCATATTATTGTCCTACCTCCGTATGACAGTGACTGTATCACAGTGAAAAATATGACCTTTGTATTTTTGTGCTCACAAAATATTCCTAGAATTGAATGGCATCATTTTATAGAAAAGAAATACCTAGTACAGGGCCTGGAATTCAGCAGATATTCAGTAAATGCCTAATGACTTCAAATTGTTGTTATCAGGATGAAATGATTGCATTGTTGCTATTACTCTTATCGGTGTTTCCACTGCCAGTATTATCCCTGCTGCTTCTAAAGTCTTTTGCCTCTAATAAAGAAATTCCCTTGATTACTGCTAATGGAAATTGAATGCCTCTTTCTTTGATTCTCCCCACCCCCTCCCCTTTTGGCTTTTTTCCATGGAAACAGAAGGAGACCGTCAGAGAAGAAACACACACAGACACACCAATGCTTGACAGCCAAAATGGTGGACTGCATCTGCCAGAAATCTACAACTTTACGCCAGGGGCAAACATGTGACTTTGTTTTCCCCCACCAGGATGGACTTGTGCTGTCACAGCAAAAATTGATCTTCTGTTTGTGGGAAATTATACACAGTTCCTCTTGCCTGTGCTGTGGCGAATTCAAGTCCAAATCCTTGCTCACAGATGTGAGCAAATGTTTCCTGCATCAAATGTTTCCTGAATTCTTTCTATTGATTCCAAGGCTTTCTCTCTCTGTGTCTCTATCTCTCTGTCTCTCCGTCTCTCTCTGTCTCTCTCTCTCTGTCTCTCTTTCTGTCTCTCTCTCTCTCTTTCACACGCAAATATTTTTTTCAACATCTATTTGGAGGCAGGCATAAGGCTAGTCATGTGGAATAATAGAGTAGAGCCCACATGTTTGGGAAGGATGTAGTATGATGAGGTGCTGGGAGGAGCAGAAGAGAAAATGAGTCAAGTACTTTATATACAATTACTGTTATTACTGTTGCAGTGGAAATAGAGGGGGGAGGGGAGTAGTGCCAGGTAATCTAGTTAAATGTAATTGGTCATTTTAAATCTCACTGACAGGAAGGATAGTCATCAGCTACATCATGGAAATGGCTAAGAGGCATGGACGATAGTAACATTTAAAGGGTTATACAGGTAACCCATCCTCTTGGAGCCTACACTCATGTGCAGGTGGGTAGCAGCCTCTTCTTATGCCCAGGAGGGCAGCAGGAAGGAATAGTACTCACCCACTGTCATCTGTGGCAAGAGAAGCAAGGAAAGTCAAAGAAACAGAGCAGTTATGCACCAGAGAGGAAACAGACCACAGAGCATCAATGACAGGCCAGAAAACCTTCACAGGATATCAGAGACACAAGGAGGACATCAGAAATGGTCTTGGATCCTGGACCATCAAGGGAAAAAAAAAAACAGCGAGAAACCAGCATGAGTCCTGGATATAGGACAACAGGGAATCCAAAGTCTTTACCTTCTTAAAGCTGTTACACAAGTAATTATAATTTCACAAATGCCTGGAGTTTTTCATACTAAATTAACATTAAAAAACCCATTCAGAAGTTAGCCAGTTGAGGCCAAAAAATATGAGTAGGATTTGAATCAATGGAGAGAACGGGACAGTGTCTCAGTAAAGCCATCTGTTATATTTTCTAATAAGAAATGCTATAAATTCCAGAAATCAAGATCTGGTAAATTAAGGAAAGAAATCTGATTTTAAAATATTTGTAGGTCAGAGCAGTAGTACAGTGGGTAGGATGTTTTTCTCGCACACAGTCAACCCAAGTTCAATTCCACTATCCCACCTGGTCCTTTGAGCACCACCAGGAGTGATCCCTGAGCACAGATCCAAGTGTAAGCCCTGAACACTGCCAGGTGTGGCCCAAAATCAAAAATAACAAAAAGGCTTACAGTTTTGATATCTAGCCTGGAGTCTAATGCCATATATCCCATCTATGGTTGAATTGTCTCTTTGAACTCATGTTTCTGGACTATTAAATGGGAATTTTCCTCACAATATCTTCAAGTCTGTCAAAATAAATTGATGCCTATAAATAACACCTTCATGCAATAATAATGCCTAAATAATACACTAAATAATCGTACTGATAAGTAAAATAACGCTTAGTAAATGATACTTTTTAATTTTGCTCCTTCTACACAGCTTCCCATATGTCTCTCTACTCGTATATTCCTGTGAGTTTCATTTTAAGAGTCTCTTCTCAAGAAAAAGCTTCCTTGATCTTCTTGGACAAGACAACATCTATTCATTATGTATACCCCAAAAATCACCACGGACTTACCCTGTCTGTGTTTATTGATAGGAAAATGTATTAGATGTATATTACTAACTACTATCACCTCCTATCAACCTCTGGAAGCCAGGTACCATGATTGCCTGGTCAGCCCCAAACCCCCACTTCAGACACATGGCTTTGTCTCAAGAATTATTTTTGGAATAAAGTTGAACAATGCTCCTAGCACATGCTTGGCATAAACCTTTAGTAAAAAAGAGCTGGTGGTTATTATGTTGTTTGATGTCAGAGACACAGAATGACTTTGCATAATGAAAATCACTGTCAATAACAATAAAAGTTAATTAGCCATGTCTTAGGTTTATGAGGATGGTTCTTGTATTCTCTTACAGCTCCTAGGTTTGCTGCCTTAGCCATCTTCTAGAAAGCAAACACTATTACTCAATCACCTTTACTGTGTTGTCCTGTCTTCACAGCCTGATTTGACTTTACCAAGTAAGTTCCAAGGTTTTGAATGTAGCATGTGTCGTATGTAGCAAGTTCTTACACAGTAAAATTGCAAAATAGTTTGAGCTACCCAAACTTACCATAGAGCATAAACTAGCAAATATTCGCACTGGACAAGTAATTAAAGTTTCAAAATATTCACATCCACTTTTTTCACTTAATTCTTATGTTATACCCGTCTCATGGATAAAGGCTCTGAGATTTAAAGGGAGCTGAGTGAGAGGTGGGCTAGAGGTGACATTTGGACAATGGTGAAAGATCTTGGGCACCACCCAAGATCTTTAGTGGTGGTAGGGTGCAGTAACTTAGTATATCAATACCATCAATGTTTACACTATTATAACCAGGTAACCAAAAGTATAACTTAGTAAATTATAAATTAAATAAGTTTTTAAAAATTGGTATGAGAGTAAGTAATGAAAGTGGAATGCTTAACCCAAGGCCCACTGCAAATTATTTAAATTGGTGATCACGAACAAAATTCCCTTGGGGAGTAGGTCAGGCAGGAAATGGAATGGATTGCTGTGCTGAGAGGAATCTGGAATACCCACATTGGCAGAATTTTGAATACCTACATTGAAAGAGTAGCTCTCATCCCTGGGTGGCAGGAAGTATTGCTAAGATACTTTGTGTCGACCCACAATGGGAAAGAAAACAATAAGAAATCCGGATTTTTATAGGAATCTGATTCAAATTATTTTAAAACACACTATAGGTCGAATAAAACATAGCTGTGAGTCAAATTTAACCCAAGAACCATCAATTTACAAGCAAGAATTTAAGCTTTCGAACTATGGTTGACCTTCCCAGATAGCAAAATCTCAGACGGGCAGGTCTGGGTCCTGGGAAGGGGCTTTAGGTGTACACTACCGATGACGAACGTGACAACAGCAGAGAGCAGGCATTTGAATCTCTGGACTTGGAAAAGCTAGAGATATGTTGCTCTCCTCTCCATTTTTTTGTTTTTTTGGTTTTTTTTTCTTTTTGTGGGAGGGGGGTAGTGGTGCTTTCAATGCTGTGGGAGAGCATTGAACTTAGATCTGCTGCATGCAAAGCAAATGCCTGAATCTCTATACTATCTCTCTGGTCATTCTCTCCTAATGCTTAAACTGTACTGGTCTATGAAATCTAGAAGGCTGGAGCTCACTGGTTTAGTGCAACTCTCCTATATTATGGAAGAGACAGCAAAGACTGGGGTATAATAATTTTCTTAGCCCAAGGTCAGGCTGTCTCACCTTCTGCGGAAGACATCTCCACCTCATTTCACTCACCTTGCAATGCCTTCCTGACTCTACTCCCTACTCCTGAAAGCAAAAAGAGGTCGTTTATGTGAGTGGATAAAATATCTCCTTAACTTTTGTTATGACACTGGCTGAGTGTACAATCAGTGTTTGAGGAACCCATACTCTTTCCCCCTTTCCTATGAAATCCTGCTTGAAGTGTTCGGTTTTGCTAAACTCGCGCATTTTCTACTAGATCTCAAATTCTTTCATTCAAGACTATACACTTTTCTTTCTATATACCCCTACAGTCAGGCAGAGCCTGGCAAACTACCCGTGCCATATTTGATATGCCAAAAACAGTAATGATAGGTCTCATTCCCCTGACCCTGAAAGAGCCTCCAATTGTTGGGAAAGATGAGTAATGAGAGGCTGCTAAAATCTCAGGGCTGAGAGGATTAGAGACGTTACTGGTGCCCACTCAAATAAATTGACAAACAACAGTATGACAGTGATACCCCTACAGTAAATTCCTACCTCTTTAGAAGTACCTTCAGATTTTGTGCTAGAGTTATCTTTGATTCATCTATTTCCGTGGAAAGATTTCAAGTTGATGGTGAGTATATCCTATATTTTATTCAAAGCTGCATCCTTGTATGGAGATGAACTCAAAGGAAGATACTTTGTCTAAGGAAGACACTTAAAAGATTTATATTGAAGTATTCCTTCTAAATACCTTACATAGTGCTAGCACACGGTGAGTGCTTAACACATCTTTTGAATGTTATCATTTTAGAAGCTAAAACACACACACACACAGAAAGAAGCTAACACAATGCCCATCCAGGGGTAGTTACTCAACCACTTTTAGAAATTAATGAATATGAAGGAGACTTGTCAAGTTAAACATAAATATCTTGAGGAAACCCTAGGGAATTTCCCGAAACTTACACATTTCTGTTTAAATGCACCTATTATGAGGATTGAAGGGGAATATGAGAATGATGTTTCTTGGAAGCAGAGTTGGAACTAGAGTTACAGGCGAGGAACATGTGAGTAGAAATTGTAAAAGATGTCTCTTCTCAGTGGTGTGCAAAACCAATTGGTTCCCAGTGATGATGGAATAGCTGCTCAGATTGCCTACTTTCAGTCCTCGTCTAAGGAACTGTAGTTCTCCCACTGCCAGACATAGTTGCCAGAACAACACACCACAAACAGTAAGGCTGGAGCAGCAAAAATGTATGCTCTCACAACTCTGGAGGGTAAAAGTCCAAGATGGAAGTTTGACAGCTCTGGTGTTTCCTGTGTATTCTCTCCTTGGCCTGCAGACAGAGGCCTTTTCACCAAGTCTTCATGAAGCCACCCCCTTGCATGTGTCTCAGTCATTTCTGTGTCTCAATCTCTTCGAAGGATAACAGCCGTATTTGATTATGGCCTCTGTATGTGACCTCATTCTACCTTCATTACCTTCTCAAAGACCCTATATCCAAATTCTGTCAGTTCTGAGATATTAATGGGTTAGAAATGCACCCTATGAATTTGGGAAGGGCACACAATCTATCTTGAGCTCCATAGCTAACAACTTGTTTGATCTCTTTGAGAAGGTTTTTACCTCAGGATCTTGGTCACTGTAATAAAACCATTAAGAGTGTCCATAAAAATCCAGTTATGTAGGCTTTTATGCAACTTAATGGTACTTTTTCTCCTAGAGATAACAAAATCTCCTCTTTCTGAAATGCACTGTAATACCACACCAGCACCCCCTTGCTCTTCCATATACTATGGAGAGCATCAGACAAAGAAAATTCAGTATAAACTAGATATCTCTGACCTAGATACAGCCTTTTTGTGATACCCATATTGGAGAGAGAAGGAAGGGACCATTTACCTTGCTCATAAAGCGTGGTTACAGTCAGTACCTAGGTTTAAGGGTCCATAAAATTTTTTAAAATTATTTAAACTAGAAAAACTCTAGAAATACCTTTTACTGAGAGATGACCAAGTGGTTAATTTGTAAATGGAAGTCGTCCGTGGATCCTGGCAGGTGGAAAGAGACCTAATATTAACTTGGATCATCTTTCACTTGGATAACTACTAACTATGCTCAAAAATATAAGTGTATTTCTTTTAAAATATAAAAACAGAACTGGGAATGCTTTGAAGTTAAAGATTTATAGCTCTCTGTGGTGTGCAATATTCCAGAAACGTGCTGGTGTGCTTTCTTAGGACATGCATTATTCCTTGAGTTGTTCAAGAAGTTCTTGGAATTTGCTAGCGTTGGAATTGCTGCTTCTGCGCCAGTGGGCCTACCACGTTTTAGCAGAAGGGGTGAGTGAGGCAGACAGGAAGTACCTGAATTGAAGGTGAGAAGAATGGCACAAAAGCGGAACTTGGGAACGATATTAAAAAGATGGTGGCACAAGAGTGCTGACCAGGGACTATCCAATGGTTCATAATGGTCCATGACACCATGGAACAGATGCTTCCTGGACATATATCTTCTGAGTGACCAACCCATAGAAGATTACTGCCTTTGAAAAAGTTCTTTTGTAGTTCTTGAATCACTATGGCACATTCTGAGTAATCTGTTAAATATATTTCAATTTATCTTTTTTTTTTCTCAGTCATATCTAAACTGCTCTTTAAAGCTTCCTATCGGCATTCTACACTTCATATTGTATTTAGTTCCTAATTCTGAGTTCTCTTTTGAGATATTCTTCTGCTTCTATAATATCATTATAAATATTATATTGAGCATATGTTTGTCTATAGCTATATATGTAGATATTATATATGCACATATATCTACATGTATGCACATAAATTCATAATTTTTTATAAATCCATACATATGTAAAAATTCATCTATACATGTCTATACTATATATATGTATCAAATGGGTATTTAATATCTCATGTACTTGGCATTGTGCTCCTCTGTTTTATATTCCTTATGGTGATTGTTTTTTCTCCATTGGTTCGGGGAGATTTTGTTTTTGTTCTCTCCAGGGGAAGAATTTAAACAGTGGCACTCAGGGCACTGGAACCAAGCCTAGTCAGGCTCAAACATTTCAGCAACAATTTAAAGAGGATAATTCATAATGACTATTTGAAAAGGAGATTGGATAGGAAGCAGAGCTGATACCCTGGACTGGAGCCAGGGTCCCAGAAGATCTAGTGGGTCAGGTTCAGAAAGATATGGGACTGCAAGAATGCCATGCTCTAGTAGCTATGAAGAGCTGCCAGCAACTTCCAGGACTTGTCAGCTGCTCATATCCCTTTGGAGTTTAGGTCACACGTTTCCTTCACAACCCCTGGTTCACTGCTGCTAACCTTTCAGCTCTAAGTCTCAATGTCAGTTGTTTTAGATGGTATTTTCTTGTCACTCTCCCCGGTGTCCATCTATTGCATCACAATACAGGGTATCCATATCTCTCCTCCCAATCACCCTGTCTATATCTTCTATTCAATGATTTTTCCATGTAAACAATATTCCTAAACAATATTGCTAAGGATAGGATTGTATTTTTATTATTGAATTAAAAGTAGCCACACTCACTATATGCCATGAAATGAAAAAACAATTTTTTACATATGTATTTATTTGCAACTTGTTTCCATAAGATAATGAATTAACAAAGCTCCACATTTTCATT